>NW_027107989.1:144127-148641 GCF_000696795.3 Halyomorpha halys | reverse complement strand
TTTCAGAATCTATTAATGTATTAACCTCATTAAGAAAGCTGATATATTATAGGTAAAATATAAACCGTTTATAATAACTTTATTTTTGAATTCGCCCTTTGAACTATAGCGTAATGATTGATTTCTAACAGCTTTATTGATGATGGTAATAGTTTAGTGAAATTGGTACATAAAAAAATATTCATTCCTTGAAGTATGGAATGAATAATTAAAAGTTGACCTTTACATCTATGAATCTTGAATGAACATAAGAACAAATCATGGCTTATTAGCTACACAATCATATGTTTAATGGATTACTTTAGGTAGCAAATCTAGTTTCGTGATAAATGAAACAAACAAGAAGCGTCCATATCATCTGTGGGATTCATTTTAATTCGCATATGCAAGGTTTCTGCTGTAATTAAAACAGCTAACCAACTTCTGCTGGCAGCCCAGAAGAAAAAAGAACAAACAAGCTAAAAAATTCTTTTCTGAAACAGAAATTGTTGCCTAAGTTTAAGCGATCGAAATGCATATTCATCAAATTTGAACAGATATTATTTTATGTCATATTAGTGCAGATATTTATCTTTGTATGATTCTTGAGCTTATAGAAGTAGAAGGAATAGAAAGAATCTTGATAAAGTATTTTTATTAAATTAGTTTAGTTTATTATTTTTTAAACCAAACTGTGGATACAGAGTATTATTAATGAATGAATAAAACATAAATAAAAGTTAATAATAATTAATCCATAAGAAGAGAAACAGGATAATGCAAGGATGCTGACCCGCATTCAATGTTACAAATCATGCTACTAAAAGTATTTTTGAAATTCTTCGATAATCGGAAAAAATAGTAAAGTAAATTCAGTATTTTCTTTTATAAAAATTTTAAGCTCGTTTTAACAATTTATATTTATTAAATCATATCCGAAATCCTGTAATTTATTTCAAATTCTTAGTGATTTCATTGGTAATAATTTTTGCACCGTTAGCTTAGAGAAATGCATATTTTTTTAATTAAAATTTTTATTTCAATTTCCTAAAATCTTTTTTTTTTAAATATCACGTATAATAATTATGCAAAAAAATAACAAATTTTTATACTGTTTACTTTTGCACTTTCTTCTCTCTTAAATTCAACGTTCTATTTTTTTTTTTTTATAATTGTTCATTTAAATTTACTTTAAATAACCCGTGATGGTTCAGAATTCATAAAATAATACATAATACATGTCGAACATAATAGAACATTGTTTAATCAAGAATAATTTTAACACCATTTTAACCATGGAATGTTCCCGAATCGCGAAGGAAACATATCTTCAACTTCCCTCTCCTGACTTCTTGAGTATGAGCACTCCTCCACTTTTAAACTGGGGTGCATGTTTAATATACACTTTCAGGACCAATTAGTCTCCAAAATTACTTCCTCCGCACATATAAATACTTATTTATTAACTTTAAGGATTTCTGAAATAGCATAGATCAAACTTTGTGGTGAGTCATTCCAAAATAATATTATGGCATAGCAGAAAGCTGTCGCATGTCACTCGTTCTAGACAACCCCTAGTTCAATGAGGGGATGCAAAATAAAACTCGTAATCTAGTAGTCTTTTAGACAATGGACCAGCCCCAGAGTTTTTCAGATTGTAATTGTAATTTCATATTGTTGTAATGTAGCAATTACTTAGACTCTAATAGTGAACGTAATCTCGAATCACAATTACGATTATAATGATTTATCAAGTCGTTGCGATAATTAATTAAAAGTACTTATAATTTTAATTTTATAATCAATTTCCTATTACAGAAATTCTAATTGGAATTATTTTTTGCAATGCTGATCTATACTTTAAGAAAAATTTTGGCATTGAACTAATGCTCCGTATAGTATCATTAGCCCTTTTCACAAAAATTTGTTTATGAGATTCTCTTCAAATATAATGATTTAATAATGAGGAGATTCTTTCAGCTAAAACAGTAAAAAATATGAGACTTTTAAAAAAAATTAAATTAAATTTACACAGGGATTCTAAGAGAACCAATGGGCCAGCTGCCATATGCTTACAAGACACATTTTGATATGTCAGTATGAGAATGGTTACGTTAAGTTTAAAAATTTATAAATAATAATACTTAACTTACGGATCTAAGACCAGAAAGGTACTTTATGAAACTCTCGCTCGATATATCCCTACTTATGGATCGGAGCCTTCCATGAACTCTTGCCAAATGCGATGAAGGCTAATTTCACCTCTTCGAATGAAGCTTTTGAGAAGAACTCGAGGCACTACTTAAGAACCAGACATGTGGAGGAAACTCTGGGATCAGAAGAAATTGTACACTGACCTGATAACTTTTATAAAAATTAAAGCGTTAGAGTGGGTAGATCATGTGTCAAAGATACACAATAGTAAAATACCAAAAATATTACGATGAGTTTCAACACAGGGAATTCTAGCTCGACTTGTTAGTTTTAGACTGTAGGCTTGAATTCAACTAATTTTACTTTATCCTACGTTTTTTGCTAAACTCTGTGGATCAAGAGGTGTCTGCTGTACTTGGCTTTACTAGGCTTAGGTGATGAAACGGTTCGTTATTCAAGGCCCCAAAAGAATGGACACTCAATATACACTTAGTTTATTAGGAGGCTCTCTGGAAAAAACATATTAAAAATTCCTTCCTTATTGCTTTTTATTTCTACAACAACTTGGGCCTTTTTCGCACAATCCATATTTTAAAAAATGTAAGAATAGGGTTAGCAAAAAAAGACAACTTTGAAACAAGATTAGTTACAATATTTAGGGACATTGTTATTCTTATAAGGGCTGAACACAAATCAATTATGTATCGTATACGAGAACCAACGGGAACAACTCATTTACTTCTTCTAAGGTTGGAAGAAAAAATATATACATTTGTAGGCAACAGTTACCATAATTTTAGACTTCAAGCAGCTTTCAGAACTATAATCCTTTTGAAGAAACAATTCGTCACTGTTTCTTGACATATGCTCTTCCCCTTGGTTTTCGGGTTAATACTGCTAAAATGAATTGAATTACAACAGAAAATCGACATTATCATAAATAGAAACAAAGAACGGATAAACAAATTATAAAATCCTTCGTGTTGTTCCTCTATTAATGCTAAGAGGCGTGCTCTGCATCGTAATTATAATTTCCCTACGAAGGGTTGGTAAATATATAATTCCTCCCACAGAACTCAAAGCGAATTTGATGTTTTCTTTAAAACTTGAATTTCATAATAGATTTATTAAACCAGTAATCTGTAGCGCTAGTTAATTGTCTTTACACCGCATGATTATATAATGGATTAAACTATTGAATTTCGATAATTTTGAACAGATGAGTGAAATACATTTTTCATGCATGTGAGTTTATCAGATTTATGTTTGTGTTTGGCGTGATTTAGGCTCTTTCAAAAAGAAGGAACCTGTATCGAATTTTTTTGCTTTAAGAAAGAAACTCATCACAACGGGTCGCATGCAATTATAATAAGTGTAATTTAAAGTTTGGAATAGCTTCTGGTAGAACGCTCTATCATGCCATCTTTCCTCGAAGTTCAAGTAGAAATGTGACTGTTCTCTTTGCTGGAAACGCACTCGTGTGTCTTTATTTTTATTGCTTACATGTTTTAATGAAAATGTGCATTAGCCTCTTCTTAAGTTTCCAGACCTCACTCCTTGTGACTTCTTCCTGTAGACATACTTCCAGAACATTTTTATGTTCCGCCTGTTTCCCCTACAATAGATAGGCTTAATGAACGTTTTACTAGCGTAACCAGTATAGTAGATCGTGATGCTTCAACCCGTTTGGAAGAAATACTCACGTCATATTACTGTGCATGGTCCGATTGGCAAGAGATTGTAGCAAGAGGGGCGAGAAGGAGCATGAGGTTCAGCCACAACCTACCAGAGTGCAGCACCTCGAGCCTCACCGAAGCTCTCAAATTGATAAATAGCTTTATTTTGTAAAGAAATATTGTTGTTTTTATATATTAATTATGTCTGTACATAACACTTAACGATATCGATATTATGATTAATAAACGATACGAAAACAATGCACGAAACTATCTCAAGCAGAGTGCTTCTCGGTCACAGTCACATGGACTAGGCCTATAAATAAGAGGCTCTAAATTCCTATTCGATCATGGATCCACCGCATTTCACAGGTCTAGTGGTAGCATTGGTGACGTACACTCTATTTAAGATAGAAAGGCTCATTGACAATCGTATTCTCATAAGAGTCAGATTTTTTCAATACGCCTACCTATGATGATGGCTTACTTCCTTCAATTCTCTCCTTCTCTCCAGCAATCTTAGTCCGTCCGCTTTATCTCGGTAACTCAGATTGTAACCTGATCCTCAATGGCTACGCAGGTCCGTCCGCTTCATCTCGGCAACCAGTGCAGTTGATCCCGTCCCTCCCCAGCTCTAGTCCGTCCGCTTCATCTCAGCAACCAGTGTAGTTAATCCCGTCTCTCCCCAGCCCTAGTCCGTCCGCT
>NW_027107989.1:119617-142968 GCF_000696795.3 Halyomorpha halys | reverse complement strand
TAGTTAATCCCGTCTCTCCCCAGCCCTAGTCCGTCCGCTTCATCTCGGCAACCAGTGTAGTTGATCCCGTCTTTCTCCAGCTCTAGTCTGTCCGCTTCATCTCGACAACTAGTAAGCTGGCTCCTATCTTGACAGTTCTAGTCCGTCCGCTTCATCTTGGCAATTAGAACTGTTACTCTACTTCAGACTGTCTTACCTAGACCTCCTCTACCTACGTCAGTGTTCAGGGCTCATCCTTTGGCACGGCCGTTCCTAACTTACTTAATACGCCTTGTCAGGGGCCTTCTGTAAAGTGGTTATAAGGCTTGAGAGCCGCCTAAGACTAGCAAACCCGAAAAAATCATAATGAACACTAGTTAAAAAAAACTTCTACTACAGTTAAATTCATTTGAGTTAGTTGCAATTGTGGTTCCCTTTCTGTTTGGGAAATTAAGCTTTAAAGACCCCGCATATTATGTGCAGTGGCTCAATAATTATAAATATATTACATAATAATATTATATAATTTAAATTGGATTATCTCTATAGGAACTCTGGTGAGTCAATTCATAAACATTTTTTTTTAGGTTAATAACTTCCAGTTGAATGAATTTTGTATTAAATTATCATAACATGGTACAAGGTTTCGGGACCACTGTCCCATATTCATGTACTTTAAACCTACAACAATAATAAAACTATGACATCAATCATGACAACAATCTTCATCCTCATTTATTTAAATTCACATAATTATATTTACCTTATAATTTCATATATGAAATCATGTCACACTTTACACTGTTCTCTCTTTTCTACTTTAACTTATTTGTGCATCTTCACTTACCCTTAGTAAAAATATATTTTTTTTTTTTTATGAATATATACTTTAAGTATATTTGAGGAGAATTCAATCAAAAGTAAATATATCTAGTTTGAGAAAATTTTTCAAGGGAAATTTTTCAGATAAGTCTCTTATTTCATAGAATATTTTGGCTTGTAATATCAACTTGACAAGGAAAATTTTAGGTTTGAATAAACTGAATAGTTTTAAGGTTTAGAATAGTAATGTGTCAAAACGATTTTTATACACGAGTATAAGAAATGGTTACATTAACTTTTGATAGGTAGCTCCTCAATTCTTATTATTAGAAATATAATTCTAAGAGAACAAATAAAAATATTCATAATGCTTGCCACATTTTGCACAACAAAATTTTTTATGTGCCTTTACTCTTCATGCCTATTATAGACTAATCGATTTGTTTTTCCGAGTAGAGTAAGAACAAATGATTATCGATTATTATTAAATGAGGTTAAGGGTATAAAAATTACAAAAACTGAAAGTCACTTGCAGTAAACCAGACAAAAACAATTTTGTTCGGAATAATCAAGTCAAATTCGTTCTTAGCGTAGTTTGAAATCTTTGAATACAAATAAATAATTTGGACTTCATTTTTGGAGGACACTCTTTTTCTGCCGATGTCTCTTGTTCACAAAATAAATTAATAATGTCTAAAAATATTATTAAATCAACAATCTTTTTTTTCTTATTCTAAACGAAAAAAAAATCGTTTGTAATCCACTATAATAACCATTAAATACAGCAAAGGCTCCATACGATAATATAAATTATTTCTATAATTAAGTAAACATTTTTTTTTTAGGCTCCTTGCGCGAATTGGCAAGAATCCTCGGAAACGTGTCTCGTAATTGTTGACTTAGCATCATGAAGAAATGTTTCTTTGAAATCGGTGATCCCACGTGGAAAAATAAGAGGTTTCCAGATATTTTTTAGTAGATTATTATAGTTTTAGCTCTACAACATAGTAAACAAACAAAAAAAACGTTTTGCCATACAGCAGCTATAAATTTAACATCTCTCCAGTTTTATGACTCCGCGACCGAGATGGTAGCCTTATCTCTGTCCAATCCCGTGCGTAGATAAGAAGGATGATGACGCCGCTTTGATGGGCTGCCTACCCTCATTTCCGCAAAGCTTGCAGGCTACCCCCTACACTGCAATGCACTACGGAATTGAAGGCAAACAACCGTATCTGCAGATGATCTCAGTAATCGTTACAGCTAAACAATATATTGACAAAATATGTAGCAAATTAAAATATTAACATATGCTAAACTTAGAATAACATACAGAACATTATTATAATCAGAAAATACTTTAGTTACAATCTCACTATAATTCTATGAATCACTAATTCTTGAAACCATACAAATTAAAAATATTAGTCATACTGAAAGTTCATTTTAAGCTAAAATATAACGTTCCTTGTTTATTCATGCATATCGTTTTAAAGCAGTAGTATTAGTGATTTACGAGTCTATTTTAAAAATGATTAACATTCGACAACTACACACAATGAAAAATGCTTAAATAAAATTATGACTCATACTTTCAACATTATTGTGTTATCTCATAGTGGAAAGTGGAAAGAGGATGGCCATGATATGTATTTGAGTGAAAAAGCAAAACATTTTAGGTTGTATAGAAGTAAACGCTACAACAACAAGAAATAAATTATGAAATACACATGGTTTGATAGCTCAAGAATAGGTTTCGGTAAACTTAAAAAAAAAAAATGTTGATAAAACACCCCAAAATCAGTATTTGCAAAAATATTAATGCCATCATTCATATTTATACAAATCAAGTTGTTATGAAGTTGTAATCATGTTATAAAGAAAAAGTTTCAGCATGACTAATTCACAAGTAATAATGATGGTTTGTACGTCACAAAGTACAAAAATAAATAATATAATAACAAATGAGAAATAACCGGTTAACAGCAAAATTAAAGTATGTAGACGATTTTTAGATAAGGGTGGTATTCAGGATTCATGAAAAAAACTGGATTTTCTGCTTACAGATATATTTATTGTGCAGATCCTTAAATAATTTATAAATCAATGAAATTCGGGTGAAAATAATTCCATGAAACTATGGGTATGCAAAAGGGTACTTTTTACGGAACAAGGTTAGAATAAATCGGATCTTTACTAATATATTTCTAATTTTTAAAATATATTGCATCCCGAAATCAGCCAAACCAATTTTCTAATGTTTACTATTTTTATTTATTCAAATACTAGTTATGGTATTGGATTATTGGAGTTCTATCAATACGTAGATTCTTCACATTTTTGTATCATGTCATTTTATTGCATACAGCAAACATACTTGTTATATTTATTTTTACACAGTTTTAAATAATAATAAACAATTTAAAAACTAAATTATGAAATTATTTGGAATTCCACTTTATGTGCTAAATTCAAAATGCCTGTTCTGTTTTTTTATCACGCACATTAAAAGTTTTTTAATAATTAGTTTTCTTATCTTAATTTTGAATATCAGGGATATATATTTCAGTAATGTATTGAAGCATTTAAAATACTATTGGTTTAGCTAAATAAGACATGAACATTCATATTCTGAGCTAATAAGTAAATTCACACATTAAACTACCTTTTAATGTTTGTTTTTTTAAATTCCTAAGACATTTCAAGAAACAAATGCACTGACGTCAGAGTTTCTCTAAAGTCAGTGGGATCATCTCTAACTCAAAAGATCTGTAATTGTCTTTTTCCATTTTTTTTAAATACGCTACTTTTAAGCCACTGTTGTGAAAAGTTTAATTATTTTTATAATAATATATTTCTATTTAAATAACTAGATATTTTTTGCCTATAACAAAATCTTGTTTGATAGTAAAATAATTTAAAAACTTAATTTCACAGAAACAGTTACTGGTGCCCCGTTTTTAGCGTTTTGAGCTAATATAAGTAGATATGGAGTCGAGGCGAGATTCTATTTTCAATGTATCGATCTGCAGCAGTTGGTTTCCGAAGGAAATTATATCTTTCGGATTTTCTCGATTGGAAATTTATTTCAGCAGTATTATAGTTTTGTTTCTACATAGGTCATAATGAGGGACGTGACGCCCATGCGGGTTGGGGCGCAGGTCCCAGTGCGGTCGGTTCGGAACGTTGTGGGTTAGATTCCCACCTGAGGCAGTTAAATATTCATTTTTCGACGGTCTCGAAGAATGAATCTTGATACACCCCCCTTGGTTAGTATGTGACGGTAACCTGGGTAGCCGTCAGGGATTGGCAAAAAGGCCCATTTGCCGAACTTGTTCCCCCCACCAAATACCAGTACCAGTAGGTAATAATGACAAGGATCATTAATGATAAATATGATTAAACTGTAATAGTTTCACTGTATTAGTTCAAAAATTAATTTTTGTTAGGTTATTTTTGGATATTGAACCAAGAAGTTTATAAAGTGTTTTCTTCGTAACTTAGTGAATAGAAATTTTCTTTGAATTTATAGGGAGTTGTTGCAACATTTAGGAATACAATTTGAGATCATTTTTTTAGAAATAAAAACAAGCACAGTTCCGAAAAATTAATAGAGTCAATAGTAACATTTAAATTAAAAATGTACTGACAACATTTAAATTACAAATGTCTGACCTGACACCTGGAACGTTTAATAGCATTTCCATTTCACAATTCAGTATCATTAAAAACATCCGACTGTTGCGTAATCATATTGTATGTATGTGAAAAAAAGCTTCAATCATACTATGTTATTTATTTGTGTAATAATATTGTGTGTGTATGAGTTGCTTAAGGGAGTACTGTTTCTAGACGCTCTGTTGTGTAAGGAGCCGATTTCTTCTCAATCACACTTAATTGCCACCTAATTAAGGGTATCTACTTTATAGAGGTTGGACGTGCTCCAGAAGGGTTTCCCAATCCAAGGGTTGATTATCGTCTGGTTTAATCACAGAGTATTAATAACTAGAACTGTTACCCCACCTTGTATATACCGGGGACAATGGCACAATGGCTTTGCGCTCTCATCTCTCACTACAATCAACCCCTGATCCACCTTAATCCGTTTACCTTCATTCTTATTTGTCTTTTAGAAAGAAACAATATCTGTAACATATCAATAATTCAATACAATTTATATACGATAAAAACATTAATATTTTGTGATGATTTATCATTCGTTAATTCATTTTTTTAAATTAAATTGTTAAACCCTTTTCTGTTTAGTTTCGATATTTTGATATCTATGACGAGCAACAAAAAACTGTATGTTCGATTTTGACTATGTACTATGTATTTCTAAAACGTATTTTACTTAATACACCTTTATTTTGACAAAACCACATTCGGTTCGGTTTGATTTCGAAGAAAAGATCAAGAATTGGGTAAAAAATCTAAAATACTAATTTTACATTGCATCAAATATTTTAGCAACTGCGCAAATTCCAAATTAATTTTTTTTACACTCCTGTCTTTAGAAAAACACTTGTTTCATGAGATCCTGAGTTAGAGGAAATACTTGATTTTCAGTTGAAAAAGTAAAGTTATTCCTGTGCACTCCATAAATCATGTTTCTCAATCATATTTCGTCGACACTTTTGTTCGGAAAAGAAGGTGGTTCAAGAACGGTGTCCTGTTATAAATAAACAGAATAAGGTTTGAAAAAAAAATGGTAAAATTTAGGGAGAGAGGTTCATTGACAGATTATCACCTTTTTCAACCGTAGTGGGGTTTAAGTTTTCATTTCGTGGGACCACTGTAGAAATAAAAGTCGACCGCCAGGTCGGATTCGAACCGACACCGCTACAGTCACGAGCTAGTGAAAGTTCAGGTAAGCTGAGGATTAACGTAAGATAAGTTTATTATAAATTTCGTGAATTCTGCCAACTCCTTTCGTTTAACGCTGCACAGGGCATTTTTCCTTGTATAGATGTTACTCATACTACGTCTTCCTTAGATTTTATTTTCAAACGACAAAATTTAAAATAAAAAAATTCATTCCTATACCTTCGAATATAGAAAATAATAGTATTATAGGAGATTATGGATACAGAAAATTAATCCCTTATTATTTAATTAATTGACCAACCACAACATTAATACAAGTTATTGTATTGTATTTATTGTACTATTGGGGAAAAAAAAGCTTTACTGATCTATGCACTTGAGTGTATCGTATTTACTGACCTATACACATGAGTGTATCAGATGCTCTGAATGATGACCAGAAGAACGTGGAAATGGTCTTAGTTTTCTTAAAAAGGAATGGCCTTTTGAATAAGATTTAAACCAGAAAATCTGCTATACGTAATAAAAAATACCAAAAGAAGTAACTATTTAAATTTTTTTTCGAAATTATTTAAAGAGAAAAATGAATTGAAATAGAATTATAAATATAAATGAAATAGAATTATAAAGTGCGAAACATGGGCGTTGATGACCTCAGGGTTTTACGCCCTAAAGCCCCAGACAACAACAACTTGACAAACATTTAAAAAGAAAAGTATGATAATAGCATAGTTTTCATTTGATGCCAAATTCTATATGTTATTCTATAACCAGTTTTGTTTCATTTTGTTGAAGTACAACTTTATAAACAAATTTTTTTTGTGTGTTTTTCATATTTTCAAAGGCCTACAAGATACTACCTGATTATTTATATATGATTAATCAGTTGCTTTCAGCTAAACCTTCTCGCAAAAAAAAAAATAATAATAACATTGTAGCGTGTATTTTGTTCCAAAAGCCGAAGATCCATTACAGAAAAAGTATCTCAAGTATTTTCTCATTAAAGCAGGGACGTCCTGGGTAGATGGTGATTGAAGAGACAAGTAATGATGCAGAGCCAATATCTCATGGCCCAGATGGCGCTTCCATTGAGAACTCCACCGTGGATTCTCATCTCGCTTCCCTATTGTCAGGTCCCGTGGGTCCCCTTCATGTAATTTAAATTATTCAGCGGAAATCCCTGAAATAACATTAAACTGGTTTAATGTGGAATGATGGAACCACTAAATTGCGTAATGTCATAACTATTGACACTAAGAATCATACTTCGATTTATATATTTGTATTTTAAAATAAAATTCTTTGGACTCTAATTTTATTTGAATGAATGAAAAATGTCTTGAGTCTGAAACCCATTCGCTTAAAATAATAAAGATATGCACAATCCTCTCGTTTAAAACCATTTTTCTAAATTAATTAATAGTTTTTATATAGTGAAATTAATTATCTTCGAAGAAAAAAGGGTTTTATAAATGTCTTCAAAGTGGTATAATTTTGAAGCTTCAGAATGAAGAGAGATCTATGGGAATGATGAGTGAATTGGGAAATAATTATGATACAGGTTGTAGAAGGAGGATTTACAAGTAAGTAACCGCTTACTTGGCGAAAGTAGATTTTTAAGCCCACTGAAGTTTTTTTTTTTATTAATTTTAATTTTTCTTGTTAATTGTGCCTCAAATAAATGAAGAAATGATAGAGAATAAGAGGGATTTTTTTTTTTTTGCAAATATCCAAATTTGAATGTAAACAGTACCGGATACAGTACTTAGTCAACTTCTGAGGTTCAAAATTGGGATATAATACTTGAAAAAAAAATTGTTTTCTTTTTTTTCATAATATTGATAAAAGAGATTAAGATAAAGAGGAATCGCAGTTAAATTTATAAAGATAAACAAATATTTGAATTTTTTTAGAGAAGCCACAAACTAGTTATGTTTTTATTTCTTTTTTACTTATTGAGGTTGGTTAAATAATGAAGTGTTTGCAATCGATAATCTTATAGCTATTCACGATATTGATACGAATCACATTAGGGGTGGTCACTAAAGATGACTGAGTGGGCAGTTGTTTTGGTAATGCTAATTACATCATTCTTATGACTGATTCACCACTTCAAATAAAATAAAAAAATTATATCTTTATTGAAATTTACAACTGTATATTACATAATACATTTAGTAAATATGGTCTTAGTTAAAATGGAGTGTTACAGGCGTGTAGAGAAACTATCCATTGGTAGCACTCTAATGACATTTTACATTATCGTGGCCATCTTCTTTTCAGGCGCCTCGGAGGATTGTCAGGAATGGAAGAGGATGCAAGGTTAGAAACTAGGGGGTATGAGTGATTAGAAAAAAATAAATAAAAATATTTAAAAAAATAAAAATTGTTAGAAAAACAATAATGAAAACCATTCCAAACTATTGACACTATATTTTTGACAGTAACTCACTTTAAAAACATTTAAGGATTGAAAAAATAGGTACGAGGTAACAAAAAGATTACTAGGTGATTGTATTTTTGTAGTTATCCGTGTTTTTTTTTTTAAATGCCAACTTTAATATCTCTTTGAAATTAACCCTAACAAAGTTGGATATTCCGTTGCATACCTGATGAAATGAAGCAACTCCAGATAAATCTCAAAAATTCATTATGAGAGATTCTACCAAGTATTTCAAGATATCATTAATTTTTACTAATTTACATTGCATTTATTGTAAATGATATATTTCTCACGAAGAAATATGGATATATACGATTGAAGACTTATTTTTAACTCCCCTTTTTAGAATTTCAAAATAAAATTAAACTCTTGTTTACAACTTTTTTAACAATTGTTTTCTAGCACACTTAGTTCTGGAATGTCTAAAAGTCATATTTTCAAGAAGGGTTCCCACAGAGAATCTGATTTAAAGACGATTTCAAATCGATAATGTTTCCGATCTGATCGATAAATTAAGAATGGCATAAATCAACTGTAATTTCCCAAAGTGACCGTGGTGCACTTTTAACGGGCTAAAAAAAGTTTTAGGTTTTAGCCGCTTTCTGTTTTCAGAACACGTTGATAAAATAAAATCGCTATAAAATAAAATTTCTCGTGAGAATCATTCACCAAAAATACTTCATTGCAATGGAAACTGCAGTGTTTGTTGCGCTGGAAAAGAACATGAAAATTCTTACTTTGTCTCCAAAAGAACTATCATACACCATAATTAAGACCTCTCAAGTTTTACATTGATATCTTCAAAACTTTAGAAAAATAAAGAGGTCGCCAATGAAACACTATTAACGATTTGAATTGAAGTTGTTCAAATACTGAATATGAAAACGCGACACGGAAAAAAGTCGGGAGGTAGATAACAATTTGAAAAATCTTAAGTCTACCTATTGAATAATTAAGAATAGTTTCTTATATCCCTTATGACAGGGGTGTAGATAAAAATGTTTGAAATGACCGTTACATAAAGGTAAAATGATTCGTGTATAAAATAATAATAAGATAATAGGTTTATGTTTTTAATTTTAGATATTATAAATTATAAATCA
This sequence comes from Halyomorpha halys, assembly GCF_000696795.3. Lineage (NCBI taxonomy): Eukaryota > Metazoa > Arthropoda > Insecta > Hemiptera > Pentatomidae > Halyomorpha > Halyomorpha halys. The sequence goes on along the minus strand of NW_027107989.1, from coordinate 133,794 downwards.
ATGTTCAGTTGTGCCATCACCTGATACACACTTTAGGACACCAGAATTCGCATTACCACGGGTGCCTTTAGAGCCAGTCCAATTTTAAGTTTATATCCTGAATTTACGTTTATATCTGGAATATCACCCCTACTATTAAGACGAATTATTCCCCAACTATTAGCTACAAATTATTTTTCCCGGCTATACCTGCAACCATCGCATCCAACTTATAAGTACATTTTCAATCCTAAATTCTCTAGACAGTCCCAACAGAAGATAAATACAACACTACCTCTCGCAGAACGATTATCGGCCACTGTCACAGAATTAAAAGCAATAGCCATCAACATACCACAAAATAACACGCCTCTCTGGACCTACTAACGTCCAAATGTAAATCTCCAACTATCTAAATACCGCAAACAAAATACAACAATGTCAAAATATCAAGCAAAGTTCCGAGAACTGCTACAAACTCTACCAGATGGCTATCTGGCTATATGACTAACATACCGCTATATTTACAGATGGCTCGAAGTCAGATTAAGCAACAGGATCTGCCTTTGTGACACAAAGCACAACCCATAAGTGAAAACTGCATCATCTCTATAATATATATACTCCAGAACTAAATGCCATAGCATCCGCTCTTTATTTTTGCAGGACAAATATACCAAATGACAACATAGTAATAATATCGGACTAGATATAATGTATTCAGTTCACCCACTCGCTCGACGAATCATAAATACTTAATAATGCTAAAACAAATAGATAGATCAGTCTACTTCATCTGGGCTCCCTGGGATGTTAGTATTCCTGGAAATGAGATGGCCAACAAAGCGCGGAGAAGCGCAGCAATCTTAACTGCAAAGGAACTTGCTCGCCCTTTAAAGGAATGTGTTAATAAAAGATGACAGGTAATGTGGGTAATGTAATGAAAGTCCACCCTGTAAGTTGAAATCTATAAAGAAATATTTGAAGTCCTGGATTACATCAACCCGAAGTAGACGCCGCGAAGAAGTAATGATCACCCGACTCAGAATAGGACATACCCGATTGACACGCATCCACCTCATAACAGGAGAGGCCCCGCCAAAATGTTCAAAATGTAATAGTAATCTGACCGTCATACACATTTTTGAAGAATGTCATCACTACACATTAACTCTGAACCAGTTAGGGATACTACCAAATGTTTCAATGGCGTTGAGATAAGACGAATCCGTAATAGAAAGAGTCATTAAATTCATCCATCAGACTAACTTAATAACCAGCCTTTAATTATTATAATTATATATTTACCTTGCCTTATTTTTAAATTTAGTTTACAGTTACTTATCTGCTTTTCATCATTCTTTCCTCAACCTTTCCACTACCGTAGGAGAGAGAAATACTTTATTTATTCATCTATGCTGCCTAAATACATTAGGTTGCCATCTCACAGCATACTTATCAATCCGTAATCGGACATATATACATTACACATACATGGTATAATCATAAAAAAAGATATACAATAATAGGATATAGTAAACAATTTTTTTTCACCCCTACAGTTACCTTTTACAATCCATTTCGGTCTGTACAACCAATACAAATGTTTCATTCATTCCTATTTTTCTTTCTCATTTCTGCTCAATTATTCAATTCACCCGATCAACAATTTATAAGATTATTAAACAAATTATAATTACCTAGCTAGATAATATTTCAAATCTCGCGCAAATGAGTCCCACTGGTGTGGATCAGTACACCATACCAAAGCTATGACTATGTAATTACTAGGCCTTACCAAAACCAACAACGAACGGGCGTTGATTACCAGACTGTTAAACGCCCTTTCAAAACTAACAAACAAACAAATTATAAATGGTGTAAATTTTATTTAATTTAGTCGATTAACAATAGAAAGATAAAGCATAAAAATGGTTCGATTGTACACTGACAGAAGGCAGCGTCAGTGAAAATTATTGGTTAAATGTTAATTTACCAACTGATAATATGGAGTATATTTAAATGTAATTAAATAATTCATAAATAATGCAATTCAAAACTCTCAAGCAGAAAAAAATCACTTTTTCGAAATTTTCTTCCCATGGTTGACTTAGAGAATAAAAACGAAAAGTGACAATAGTAAAGTTTATTAAGGACAATTTGCTCCATGAGGATATAAGGCTTGAGAACATGTGCCATAATGAAGACGAACAGGGTTAATCAGGTCGGGACATCTCACGAAATTAGATAGCGTTTGAAGATGGGCCGGGAAATGCGATAAATGAAAATTAGGAAATTTCCTCTGTGTAAGAGGGCATTCTGCAAAAAATATATTTTGTCATTTTTATAGCACTCACAGTGATAACAAAAAGCAAAAGAGGAAACTGTAACATCACTTAATAAATTAGAATAAAGATGTCTTCATGTTAAAATAAAGAGAGTTTGCATTTAAACTATTTCCAGATTTGAAACCAGATCGATTAACATTAATTTGTCACTATAATCATTCCAAAAGACGCATACAATAAAATTTAAATCCCCATTTTCTCTTACTATGTGTTATCCAACCTTAATTATAGATTTTCTGTAAAATTCAAACATACTCAACATATTTCAGGAGTATGAAAAAAAGTATTATAAGTCAAAACATAGCCAAAATGAACACGATAGAGAAAATTGTCAAATCGATATGCTTCTTCCAACGAAAACATTTATTTTTATAGATTCTATATTGTTTGTAAATAAAGTCAGAATCTTAAAAGTTTCTACAGGGAGTAAATCAATTAGCCTAGTCCAGGCATTTTCCGAATTGTACTGCATTTACCGAAATTTAAATTCTATAAGATATAAACCTTTTAAAAAATAAATTATAGTGCCTAATCAATTATAAAATATAAAGTTACAGAAAATCTTATGTACGATCGTTTATCATTATGTTATTATATTCCTATTCTAAACGCTTTTATAATTTATGATTCAAAAATTACCTCAAAAAAAGTTTTTTTTTTTTTTGAGTCTTAATAAAAATTAAGAGAATACAAAATTTACAATATTATCTATAAAACATTATTTTGTTAATAAAATAGGAAAATTAAATTAAAAAATTGGAAATTTCTTGAAAGACCTCTCTAAGAATTTCCCAGAAATTAGAAACCCCATAAAAAATGTTGAATTATTATAGTAATTGCTGATAAAGAACAAATTACGTATAAAATACTCGGGCATTAAAGATAAAACTTCCTGGTTCGATCATTTCATGACGATTTTATCATTTCATGATCATCATTCAGGAAATATAATTTAATTCAGGAAAGTTTCTGATATTTACATGCCCGTAGAAGGGAATGCGTATCAACTTATTGGGCTCAATTTGCTCAACCGCGTTTTAATATAACATAAGTTCTTAGCATTAAATACAAAAATTCATTAATAACGTTTTGAAAACCGACAGCTTATACAGCCTGTATGGCCCAATATATGTGAATATTTTAGAGATATTACTAATGATCTTAATGACCTAATAGTTAAAAGGATTGTCCATATAACCATATTTATTCTAATTATGGAACAAGCTTTTGGGGGGGGTTCGGATGACAATGATCAATTATGTTTAAGGTAGGTAATTAAGGAATATTGAAAACTTCATTATGAAAAAGAACTTCTGTAGTTGCATTCTTAAGTATATTTCGGTTTTGTGATTATTTTAAAATTTTGATTTAACGTTATATGATGTTTAAAACTCGATGAGGAAAATAGTAGTAATGCTAAGTCTATGCTGGTCAATGATGCTAGGTTGGAATAGTTGTGATGCTAGTCTATTTGTGTAGTGAGCTTTGAGTTCTTGTCTTTCGATGTGACGTGTCGAGTGTATAGCGGTCGAGTGTTTGTACACTTTGAGCGGTTGCTTAATTGAGTCTGTACTGAGTCTTGTTCCTTGGTCTAAGGGATTCTGTCTACACTAACATGTTTGTTTTAGTAGCCCTTATTACTTAAATATTGCTTCTTCTTCTTTATTATTAATCTTCGAGGGATTGTTTTAGTACAATATTCACATTTAGGCGCTTGAAAACTTGGACAATCACTGAACGAGGTGATCAACTTTACAATAGGCAGCTCGCCATAGGAAGGCCAGCTTGCATATCCACTTTCTTCAATACAAATTTATATATCTTCCTGTTTATAGTCTTTTTTATAGTAAAACTATGATAAAGAACCAATTTCAGTAAATTTCTAATTTATTTTTTTCAAGAAAAACTTGTTTTCGAAATTAACATAGCATATTTTGTACTTTCATTCTGTTAATTTTGGAAATATTTCATTTTTCATAATAGTGATATATTGTATAAGTAGTTGACTTATCATAACCGAAAGGATTTAATACAGTAAGACATCCCCATAAGTTCTCACGCCGCTATAGAATATTACAACTTTCACCTAATCATGAATGATTAACAACATGAATCATCTGACATTAACACTAAGAACCACTACCTCCAACAGTCCCTCTGAACGTGTGTATCTGTCAGCACCTCGCTAATTTCTGCTGATGAACTGGTTTTAATGCTCCTGACACGCGAATCTGAAACTTACTAAAAGTCTTTCTTCAATGCTTTTTGACTTTTGTTAAATGTCAATTTGTAGCATAAACCAACGGAAACATTTTTATGAATAAAAGAAAATTTCATTGTTTCATACAAAAAATTTATACGTTTTATTTATAAAATATATATTGGAAACGTACGACGGTAAGTCAATTATTATTCGCACTATAGTAATAAAATTTTATTGTAATCAATTAGGAAACTTACAACTACACCAGTTTTTGACATAGTCCGTTTTCTTTTCTACGCAATTGGTCCGTCTTTGTACAAGCTTTATGATGCACCGCATCATCGTTTCGTCCAAGGTAAATCGGCCGCCGTTATTGCCTTCATTTGCAGATGATGTACCACTACGTCAATAATTACACGTCTCTCTAATAGCACCATTTCACATCAACGCTCAATGTTTTCTCAATTTGTGGCGGTAAACCATCGTCTGGCTCCTTCATCACGCGTAATACTTGCGCGACCATTTTTGAATTTTTCAATCCATTCGTAGATACTCCGTAGTGACAAAACACTGTTCCCGTACTCTATCGAAACGTAGAAAATTTCGGCCCTGATACGCCTTCCGTCCACAAAAAAAAACGGATCACTGAACGTTGCTCTTCTTTAGTGGAAATAGACAACAGAGCAGCCAGGATTAACAGCAAGACAGCGACAACGAAACTAACATAGCAGCTTGAAACTTGCATATGCATAACAACAAATAAACAAACCATGCGTCATCAACGCAAAATGACAATGCTACCAACATGGACAAAAATATAACTAAATTACGGATAAATATTGACTTATATGATGATTGAATTGTATACAAAGCAAAGCCTTAATAAAAAAAAAAATTAAACCTTCAACAAAAAAACTTATTAAAGCAAATAGTTCCAAGAGGCCAACTTCCTAATAGAACCAATATTTAGCAAAGAAAAAGAAACATTTTTGTATTGGACATTACATTTATGACCATGGAAAGTCACTGGGGTTCAAACTAGCAATTAATCAATCCAAACCTTTTATCTATTTTTTAAAGAAAACAAATAGCAAAAAAGGGAGTGGGTATCTCAGTGAGTTAGGCTCTGTGCTACTTACACCTGAACAACAGCTTATATTTATTTCTTATTAACGGAAATATTTTAAATTATGTTAAAATAAATAATTTAATTTCTATCCATTTTAGTCTTAATACATTTTATTTTTCTTAAAAGTCCGACGTTTCGGGCAATCCGGCCATCCTCAGGAACAATATACCACAAAACAGCTTTTATTACATGTATGATCCTCAAATATTTCAAATTATTTAACATTATTATTTATAATTACCTTAATACAATTTTGGGACTAAATGATTTAAAAACTCAACTTCATGGCTATTCTGTCCAGGTCAAAACAACAATTTCTATGAAACATTAAAGCATTAGGTAAAACATATTTTTTTGTTAATAAGTATATCCCACATTATATTTAATTACCTAATTAGTCAATATTCACATTAAAACCAAAATTAAAATTCATTTATCACAGTCACTATTTGTTAAAACTTTATCACAACAATTCTTGTAACTTTCCTCCACTCAGTTCAAGTATTAAAATTATTTATTATAACAATATTTTTGTTAATTTTCCTCTTTATTTCATTAGTAAATTCCCATCAAGGCTAATTATAATTATCCACATTCAATTTATCCTATATTTTTCATAAATTAATTTTACTTAATATCTCTGCATAGTGTTGGTTCAAATTTCTTGTATCTGTTTTGAAATTCACTGTATAGTCAATATTTTCAGATATGTAAATGGATTGAAGTATTTTCCTTTTGAATGTATTATTTTCTTTATGTAAAATCATTGTATTTTCAAAATCAAAAATATGCTGGTTTTTAGTTGCATGCTGTACTAGTGCCGTTTTATTTGGATCCCTCTCCTTGTTTTTCAAATCATTATTGTGTTGATAAATTATGTCACACCTATGTGTACAGCTGGACAATTTAGATAGAGAATTTTATATATTAATCCCTATTGATTCCTTGTATCAATTTTGTCCTTTAATATACTATAATAATTTTTGATTTTATTGTTGGGTCTATGAGGAGAAGGATGGCCGGATTGGCCGAAACGTCGGACTTTTAAGAAAAATAAAATGTGTTGAGACTATAATGGATAGAAATTACATTATTTATTTTAACAAAATTAACCATTCTCAAGAAAGTGGCTTAAGATTATATATTATAAATTACTTTTTACAGTACCACGTATTCTCTTTAAATAAGTGATTTGAATTATAATATGAAATGCTTCTTCCATTTATTCAGCACGTATCTCAGCTTTAAAGGATTTTTTATGCTGTACTCTGCTGATAAATGTGAATTAGTTCAGAAATTTTAATACGTAGTTTATATTCTCAATGTAATCTGATATTTGCTAGACGTCCTTCGCTAGACTTAAGAACTAGCTGAATCCTTTTCTTGCTCGTTAGGGATCAAATTCAGAACAAAGTTGCAGAAGAAAAAGCACATACGGGATCCTGGATATATTATATTTAGGTTAGGGTAAGGGATAGGTTTTGATACAGGTCTCATCACTCAGTAGTAATAAGTACATTAGCATGCAGGAGTGTATAAGGATTAGCATCTAAATGCGGGGCCTCCCTCCTAGGAATTACAGGCACAGTCCTCGCGAGCTGGCTTAATCTCTTACTAAACTCCTAATCTCTCCTTTTATTCCCTACAGTACTTTTCCTTCGGTTCAGCGCCAGTTTATGTTCCATCACGTAATTTTATATGATCTTACTCTGTGGGAATCAGATGAAGGAGAAACAAAATTTGTTTTTCGCGTTGCTTAAAAAATAAAATTTGTTTTTCGCGTTGCTTAAAAAACAAAATTTGTTTTTCGCGTTGCTTAAAAAACAAATAATCCTAAATTTATAATAAAATTAGCAAAAAAAAAATATACTTCCTAAACTAGGCACTAAATTTAATATTATATTTATCTCCTATTTATTATCTTCAATAACTTCTATATAAATACTTATAAATATTTTTTTTTTGCTAAACTATAATATTTGACAACTATAATAACTGTACAATATTTTATAATTTTTCAATGTGTTTGTTTTCTTTTAACGGAACAACACCCTTAATACTTCGTCTCTCTTTATGTTCTTCTCCAGAAGTTTCGGATAACCGTCGATTCTCAAGTCCAATTTTAATTATTCTATATCTCACACCTTGCCTTTAAGGGATTTGTCCAGACACCTAAAACTTGTAATATTATAAGTCCTGCAACTATTTATTGACTTACGTTTACGTCTCCCTCGCTTGAACATTGGACTAAAAGTTTTTAAATGAATAATTAAAAATATATTGAATAATTGAAAAATTTAATTTTGTAAAACATTTTATTTAAGCATTCATTGTAAACTGCCAAAATCCCACCGTTAAATTAGAATATTATATACATGCACCGGTATACAATGGAGCCTGTTTCATGCCCATTATTATGTAACGTTCAAATGTATCTGATTAAAATTTACGTGGAAAACAAGGAATAATCACCAATAAATCTGATTTTAATTGCATAACAAAATACTTATTTAGTCCACTTCATTTTAATTAACAGCATGGCTAACAAATTGTAGCAAGAAATATATGCGTGAACATAATTAAATTGAATCGAAGTTGAGATAATGAAGCGTCAAACCGGTAAACTCAAAAGCGCGGCGCCACCGGTTCAATTCTAGACAAGAAGGGGTGACTTTTTCCAGTCCTACAGAATGACACAACCCTCCAACGCTGCTTAGAATTAGTTACATGGAGGATAATCTCTCCCTCTATCTTTTCTTATGTCAAATAGTAGGGTGGCAAATAAATAAAATATGTAATCAAATCCCTATTTTTTTTAATAATTTATTTATTGATATTCACAACTATATACATATATACACATCAAGTAAATTTGCTGTAAGTGATATTATGACATGATAAAAACATGTGGAGAATCTACCCATTGATAGAACTCCAAAAACATTTCTAAAGGAGAAGATCTCGAGGCCATCTTCTTTTCAGACGCCTAGGAGGATTATTAGGTAATGAAGGAGAAGCCAGGTTAGAAACGAGTTGGATTGGGTGGTTGGGAAGTTTATTATGGAAGGATTGGTATCTGGTTCTGGCCAAATCGGCAACATAGGAGACATTTAGGTCCTGATGGATGATTTGATTTGTTACAAAGTTAGGAGCATTAAGGATTTTACGAACGATTTTGGACTGTAAGAATTGGATTCAAGAGGAATTAGATGGTTTAGTGGATCCCCATAGCTCAACTCCGAATGTCCAAATAGGCCTTATAAATAATAGTCATGTAAAGCAGTCTTTTGTAATGGATTGGATGTTTGGACCGTTTGTCTAGTAAATGTTGTAATAGTCGGAATCGACGAGCAGTTTCCTGTCTTTTCAGTCTTGTATGAGGATTCCATGTCAGTCGTCCCTAAAATATAAAATTATAAAATAGATTTGAATTTACTTCCATATTCTTCAATAAATGTTAAAGTTAACCTCAATTAGCGAGCTTGCTCCCATAGGCATGAGGTTTCATTAATTAATCGAGTATAAAAAAAAAAATTCCCAAGGTCTGCCATTGGGGATATCCAATCATCTCCAACACTCGAACAGTGACCAACAAGCATCCACTATAGTGGATTCTAAACTATAACTACCAACCCACGCTATGGTCTGGGCATCTCCGGATTATTTCTTAATAATAGGACCATTTAGAAAGGACATTTCACATGTCATTAAACATTACAGGTAACCTTAAAATACCAAAGGTAGTAAAAGGTACAATATACCCAATACGATTTATCCCTTTTTCACATAATAAAGCATTCACAAATTAATTGTTTTCTTTCTATTTTAGAAGGATCGGAAAAAAATATATAGTCTGGAATGTTTAATTTCGACTGAAAAGTAAAATACATGGATACACATGTCTATTTTCGACAGTGATATTGATATAAAAAAAATGTCCCACTGGAAGGTGCTATTTAATATATAATACATATTTTATATTGGTATGTTTTATTATATTTTTTCATTGTTTTTAGAACACATCTCTGCGTACACATATCTCATTTTAGATATGCCAATTTAAGAATTTCGATTAAATTTGTTTTGAGTATAATTCATTAACATCAATTGACAGGTTTCTTCTCAAACACGATATTTCGAAAAACCAATTATCATTGACCCCTATCTCCTTTCATTAAAAGTACGATGTTACACTCGTTTACAGTTTAGCCCAATAAATTCCAAGAGTTGTGCAGGATAAATTTTGTGGCCGATACGTTATTGATAAAGATAACCAAAGGAAGGAGCAATGAATGGAGGCGAAAATTGGAAGGTAATATTAGCTAATGTACTATATTTGGATAGATAAATATTGGATCAGTGAAACACAAAATATTAATATGAAGTTAAATCTAAAATCTAATACATTTAATCTAAATGTTAATATTCCTAATCAATTAGAACATTAAGATGAGTTTTTAATATGTTGTACAATTTTATATTATTATCCTTTGTATAGACCGAGCTTATGATAATTCGATGTCTCTGAGAGCTAGGTGTTGAAGTTTTAATGACATTTGCTCGGCACAACTCTTGACTATTTAAGAGAACGGTTATAATTACCTTTGCATATTAGAATTCATTTGGTAAACCCACATGCAAATGAAACTGTGATATTCTGCAGAAGTTTATACACGAGAGAAAATCTATTTGGTAAATAACACAAGGGTAAGAAGAAGAAGAGATAATTTGATTTTTCAATGAAAAAAAAGTTGTTTTTTTTATTATCTTTATTGGAAATTACAACTGTAAATAATTATACAATTTGTAAATTTTATGTATGTTATTATGGAGGAATATAGGCGTGTAGAGAAACTACCAGCTGGCAGCACTCTAATAAAGTTTTTACATTAGCAGGTCTCGTGGCCATCTTCTTTTCAGCCACTTCAAAGGATTGTTAGGAAAGGAAGAGGAAGCATCGTTAGAAACTAGTAGGTTTGAATGGTTAGGGAGTATATAACGGAAGGAATGATACCTGGTTCGGACTAGATTATATACCGGTTATATATGGAACATTAAGGTCTTTATGTATGATTTTATTTGTAGAGTATGGAACCGAGAATCGAAAAATCGATTCCCGCGAAGTACATTCCGTGTTCCAAAGGAGACGAGACAACATCCACCACATGATGGCAATGCTGGAAGAGGAGTGGGATGTTCGGAACCCAAACTGGTGATCAGGGATTGTATGAATGGAATCTAGGGTGGAGTATAGGCATTTCAACGAGTTTTACGGTTTTTCGACGATATTTCCCAGGATTGGTAACACAGAGATAGGAGGATGAATGTTCTGGTGGCTTTTGGGGTTTGGGTATCATTTTAACTATTTATAATTTCCATGGGTCAGGAAAATATTTGGTACGGCGTTATATATGTAGGTGAGGGATAGGATAGCTATTTGAGGAAGAAGTTTTAGGATGTGGAATGTTATTAGGTCGTATCCAGGAGCTTTCTGGGTGGGTAATCTTTGAATGATACTGGATATTTCTAAAGGAAGAAATGCTTTAGGTGGGAGGGTCATTTGGAGCGGAATATTTAGTTCTGCTTCAATACATTAAAGATGAATTGGTTTAAGGATATCAGGATGTGGAATAAAGGTTTTAGAAAGGTGTTTTCCAAATGTTTGTGATTTTGTTTTTCGTCAGTCGTGTCCAGGATTGGAATTCGGTGAGAAGTGGGTATTTAAAATCTTTGAAATTCAGCAGTTTTTAAGTGCTTCCTCATAATGATTTGTGAGTAGTGATAAGATTTTCTGTAAAGGTTAGTAAATTTAGAATTTTGAATTTTCTAATTTCTACTTTTAGTTTGTTAGTCAATTTGGTGTAATACGTTTTGTCAGTTGGATATCTGGTCCTATACTACTTCATTCTTTCTATCCGTTTTTCCCTTAGCAAAATACGAATATGCTGTGACAGGTTATTTTGTTTATTTTAGCTTTACAACAGCTTGCACTATGTCCAGAAACGTACACGAGCAGTACTGTTTCTTTTCAAGAGCTGAAGAGATATAGTCAACGACTCTGAGGCCTTGTTGACCAGTGGAGTGCCTAGGGCGGAATCCAAATGGATGTGCGAGACAACTCTGTGATTCAAGTATGTATAGGATACGTTTTAGAAGGATTTTTTCAAAAAATTTTGAGACCATTGGAAGTAAGCCGATAGGTCTGTAGGAAGTAGGATTATTAGGAGTTTTTCCTGGTTTTGGAAAGAGAATTGAAATGGAATGTTTCCAAAGGAGAGGAAAGTGGGTTGTTCCTAGGATACAATAATAGATATATGTAAGGAATATTATAGCTTTGGGAGGAAGTTGGCGAAGGATTTGAGGAGTCAGAAGATGCATACCCTGGTGATTTACGACGAATTAGCTTCCTTAGTTGATAGTTGACCTCAGAAGGGGTGACTGCTCTAGGAGGTAAGGAAAGTGAGATTGGCGACGATAGGTATTCTTCAATTGTTTCAGCTAGGTCAGTATGAAGTTCAGGATGAGGAGTGAATCTGAAGTGAATGGCTAGTTCTTCGGCTTTATCTTCGTCAGATGCTGCCCATGTGCTATCATTCCGTCGGAGGGGGTGGGAAATATGTTTGGATTCTTTTGGTCATGTTCCAGAGGGAATTGTCATGAGTAGAAAGGGAAGAATTTTGTTTATTGTTAGTAATTCTGCTAGTCCAAGTATTATCATTAATACTTGTCCTTATTGATACTATGAGCTTTCCTATAGCTCCGTAAATGTTTTGTTTTGTCATCATTCGAATGTTTAAGTCTGGTTTATTTTCTAAGTCACTTTTAAATTTGTCCCAGTCGACTTTACCTGTAATCAATGAAGGAGCGGAGAACAGGTACGAAGCTTAAATATATAAAAAGCAAAAATGGACTATGATCTGATGAAAGGTCAGGGATTCAACAATGGATTAGGAGGAGAAAATCTGGGAGGTTGTAGATATGTCTAGGATATCATGGCGTTTTTTGAGAGAGGTAGGCCAATAAGTAGGATTAGCGGGTGAGAGAATAGATTATGTATTGGAGTTGGATACATGGGATAGAGAGTTTCCACCGGAGTTATATGTTCGGTATCCACATCGTTGGTGTAAAAAACAGTATTTAAGATCAAACTAAGGGCTTTAAAAAATTGTTTTCTCCCTTCAGGAATAATTCATTATTAATAATTAGTGGATTCTGAAAAAGTTGTCTTAATATTTTAGTAAAATCGTTGATGCTCCTTATTATGTCACAAATAAACTCATTCATAAAGACCTTAACATCCCATTCGTTGCAGATTTGACCCAAAACAGATATGCGTCTTTTTATTCCAAACTCCTTAACCATCCTAACCCATTAATTCTTAATCTTTCATCCTTAACAATCCCTGATAATCCTCCGAGGCGTCTGAAAAGAAGATGGCCACGGGACCTTCTAGTTTAAATTAATGTTTGAAGTACCACCAATGGGTGGTTCCTTCCCAAGATTTTCAAGTGTATATGAACCATACTACATATTTACCTGTTGTATTATTTTGTACAGTTGTAAATTACAATAAATAAATAATAAAAAAAAAAAAAAATATTTTAGTAACAAAAAACATTACTGTTTAATTCGGATTTTCAAAAAAAGAACAGTAGTTAAGGTTAAAAGGAAGACTTAATGTAGATTTAAAAATGTTTTCTTCCTTTTAGATTATCTATTATTAATAATCATTCGATTTTAAAGAAATTTTCTTTGTATTTATCGCTTCTAATTTAAGTATAAACAGATTAGTATTATTTTAATATTTATTTATGTCAATAACAATGAGGAAAAGGAAATGATTTTATAATATTCTATAAATACCACAGAGGTCTGCTAAAATAACTAGTTTATTCCAGAGTGTACGTATATCACTGTGTATTTTCCAATCGATCAGATTTAGAAGCAAATGGTGCAAGAAATTGAATATTTGGAATAGTTACGGTGTTGAAAATAAATAATAGTTCTAGATCAATAATGTTAAAACGAACACTTCACTTAAATAGTTATTATTACCAAATTATAAATACTAACATTATAAGATAAATTTGTGAGTGTGTGTGTGAGAGAGAGATCATTCGTGCGCAAGGATTAGATTGACCTCGAACATAAAAGAGATATAAAGATATGATACTCCTTCAGGAAAATTGAAAGGATAAGTTCAAACACCATCAGTTGATTAAATCCAGCCAGTTGACTTGTTTAGGAATCACCCTTGATACAGTTAAATTGATATGGTGCAGCGTAGTTCCCTTCGAGTTTCATCGAAATTTCAGTAGTAACTCTCCTAGGACCTGCTAGAGGAACCGTATTAGGTAACAGCTGAGGTCAGGATCTCGCCCGTCTTCTGTGTTTTATAGTCAACCATGTTGGTATTTCTTCCTTCTCGTTTTATGTCTCCGTCGGCTCTGCCTCGAAAATACAAGTATTTACGTCTACTTCAAATCTCTAGGTTTATACATTTCTACCATGTGGGTAA
>NW_027107989.1:108723-119567 GCF_000696795.3 Halyomorpha halys | reverse complement strand
TCACATGGTAGAAATATATAAGCCTAGAGATTGTATATATCATTTTAAACTTTAATGACTCTTTGAATGTTTCACCATAGTTCTTCCACTTTGAAGTTGATTCCAAATCTCTCATATTTTGTGTTTTTAAATTAGTAAATCTTTTTTTTTTCTTCGCATCGCCTTCACTGCTTCTTTATAGCCTACGATTACACCAAAATATTGTCAGGTCAAATATTCTGTGAATCTTTTCAAATGTTTTTGGACTAATGGACTGGCACGCTAATCCTTGAGATAGTCTAGAGAATATCTGTGTAGGGTCTATGAAAAAGAGACGTGAATCTACAAGAGAAGCGATTGAAAGTGCTCGTCATTCAAGAAAGGCAAGTACCCACTTGCCTTTCTTGAATCTAAGCCCTTTGGTATGATTATCATTTGTATGATATTTATTTCGATACCGACATAGCTACGGTAACACAGAACAATATTTTACAAATACATAAATAAATTACAACATTCAGCTTAGTATTATTTTTATTTTAATTGAAAAAAAGACTAGGAATGAACTATAACCACAATCATGGTACAAATAATTTTAATATGTTTTTCACTTCCTTAAAACTAGAGAGGAGGTTTTTTATCAGTGCAGCAAATGAAAAAAATATATATCTTTGCTATAGACAAATATTCCACGCTTTGTACGTTCAGACACTAAGGCACAAATTTGGTTCCGTTGGTGTCTGTCGCTTTTGATTATATTTTCTAGGATTGTACGGATTTTTAATTAAATGGTCTCATATCGATTTTATCAGATTCAGTCCACCATTTTCGCTTACGCATGCTTAAACCTACTTTTTCTCGGTGCATCTATATTTTAAATATGGGCAAAAACTTAGGTCCGAATTCAGAGGAAAGTTCGGGTTATGTTATAATGGATCTAGTATTATTTTCATTACATTACGTTGACTATATTTTGTATATATGCATGTATAGGCAATGTTTTTATAGCAACATTTCAACCACTTTTATGAATTTATTACTGTCATGTTTTTTTTTTTCATATGTTAAAAATATTTTGTATTAATCCCCTTAAATTTAAACAAAATCATCTAATATACGATATTATAATTACTAGTAAATTGAACAATTACACAGATAGTTGATCAGATCCGTAAATATTTCATGGCACATTTTTTACATATTCTTTCTTTTTAGGAAATTGGACATAATAGAGACTGGAGCTAGACCATTATTTAGCCCGGCTAGCCTGAAAAAAAACTATGAAAACCGTTAACAACAAGAGTGGATGGAAAACAAAAGTGTGGATTTGTGCGGGTCTGTAATTGGAGTATGGGAGGGAGCTGGCATTGCTCCATGGACCAGCCCACACAGCACAACTCACAATCAGCTGTCCTCCACGGTTCAATAAATAACAAAACTGGTTTCGGGGACTCTACCGTGAGGTGTATTTAAAACTAAAAGCATTTTAGATATAAATAACATCAATATAAACACATTCCTTGAAGTAAATTATTAACTAATCTATAAAATAATTTAGATTTCATATATGAAAGATAAAAGCCAGAACACATTTTATTGTTTTGTTTTTTTAGGTTTGACATATGTATGTGTTAGAACACTCTCTAGCCAGACTTGGAAGGTCGATATTTCTTCAGGTCAATAAAATTTAAAAACCTTCAATTTTGTAAAAAAAAAAAAAAAAAAAATTAATTTAATAACAACTTTTTTGTTTTAGAAATGCGTTAGTATAGATGAACTAAAAACTTTTTATATAGAATTAAATTTTAATTAATAAGTATATTCACTAATAAATTTACGGCCAATCAGTTGATCATGTGCCTTATTTGCTGTAGATATATATTGTGTATGGATGGATGTCGTCAATAAATTAGGCTTTGAGTTTCCATATGTGTCTTTTTTTTTAGAGTCCCAAGCCAAGTTCTTTACATAATTAAAATTTAATTTCCAATCTGTTTTTACTCACCTACTGACCCGTTTCTTTCAAGTTACTTAAAATTATTTGAAATTTTATTATAATTATTTGTAATAAAATCAATGAGTTGTAGAATAAATATAAACATAATTTTTTTTAAAAATATTTATTTGTTGCTATTTACAACTGTACATTATAATACATTTAGTAAATCTGATCTAAGTTAAATTGGAGTATTACAGGCGTGTAGAGAAACTACCCATTGGTAGCACTCTAATGACATTTTACATTAGCTGGTCTCGTGACCATCCTCTTTTCAGGCACCTCGGAGGATTGTCAGGAATGGAAGAGGATGCAAGGTTAGAAACTAGGGATAAACATAATTTAATAGAAAAATAATTCTTATTTTGAAATAATAAGTATTATTTTGAAATATGGGATTTACTTTTTTATGTTTTTGTAACGTATTGTATTTCGTTATTTGAATAATGTAATTCGTGTCAATCAACATTTGTAAAGTTAGTGTATAAAGTTCTAACCTATCAATATATTAAATAAACACAAATTAAATCAATCATGTTATTTAATGCAATCTGATCACATATGGACTTTTTTTTTCACTAAATTTTAACAAAAACTTGAAATTAAATAAATAAAGTACAATGGGCCCCTGGAAATAGGTCAGTCATTTTTCACAGGATACTACCCCAGGTAGTAAAGTTTACGAGTGGCTCCTTATGCCTCTAAGTTTCATAGCTAATCCAAAAGACTATAGTCCATCATGCTATCAGAAAGAAATGTTTACTGTGATTCAGTCATAACCAACGTTATTGAACAGTGAAAATTGGAAATCATTTTATAGTAATGGAAATTGAAAATTGCCCGTTATTTGAGAATTACCCTTGGACCAATAATAATCTAGTAAAACAAATTCCTTTGAAATTTCTGTTCCTAGATATAAGTGTAAATTAGTTTCTATCAATGGAATCTAATGTAACCAAGTTTTAAAATACGATAGTGAAAACTATACTACTTCTTGATGGCCCCTATTCCGGATATAGAATTTTTCATAATGGCTGCTGTATAATGTATTTTAAGGTTTATTACCAATATCTCCTCAAGTATTGCAAGTAGCTGAAATATCACTATAAACTATTTAATAGTGTATATAAAGAGCTTCAATTTGAACCCTTATAGAGATATATTCAATAATTCTCGAGAAAATATTTTTTTTTTCTATAATATATAATTTTTTGAAAAAATTACTCTACGCCCTAGGCATCCACAGGGTAGTGAACTTAGCATCGAAAGCAATTAGCTTAAATTGCTTCTAACTTGACTTACAATTTTACTTGTATGTATCATAATATTTATTACTTACCATTATGATAATTGGTTATATTATACCTATACATCAACAGATTTATGTCAAAACCAAATAAAAATTTGTATTCTCAATACAAATTATTCAAAATCACCAAATTAAACTCCTTACAGTAAGTTATTAGAATAAGTTGCATACAGGTTAACTATGCCTCCTGAAGGAACTTTGGGACAGACAGCTGAGAGAGAAGGAATGGACTGATTGCAATTTCTGAATAAAACCCGAGTTCAGGCAGAGATGAAGAGGTTCGACCGAGATCAAAGCGGGCCTTGAGGGATTAACAAGGCCCTAACCCAAGGTAAACTGTACTTAAATAGGATTTAGACCTTCCTCTTACTCAAGGATTATTCATGAATTTTAACAGAAGCCGCAGAGCTACTGAACGTCGCAACCAGCTATGGATATCGAACGTAAGAACCTTCTATGGGTCTTTAAGTGGCATAAAAACTTAAGGAAAATGAAAGATTCGTTACTTTGTACTAGCTAGAGTGTCTGAAAATTATTTATCACAACATAATAAATCAGATTTTCTATTAGTATAGAACGATAATAAAATTAATAATTTAAATAAATATAACCCCTTGTCCTGGCCCTAAAATATTGTAGAGAAGGAGGGGTAGCTGTGTGTTAAGTGAGTCTAACCTTGGTCCCGGTTTGGGTTCGGCTAAGGCAGATCATTATTAATTAAGTTTAATCAGCCCTCGATCGATCCTGGTTTCAAAAGATCTTTATAGGGTATGATCCCAGCCTCTATAAAGCATGTCTCACTAATTGCGGAAAAAACTTGCTTTTGAACATAGCCATGAACAAATTACCTCCTCGCACAACCTTTTTTCTAGAAACAATACTTCCTTATCAAGTCGTGTTGAAGTATTACTAGAGGGAGGGGGAGAATTGGTATAGAATATAAACAGTATCTCAATAAACTCTGTTTTCAATTTAACAGATTCCCTGTTTGCTTCTAATAGCAAATTGAAATTTGACAGCCTCATAGTGCTTACGTCCATATCAACTAGTCCCCTGCTTATCACTTTATAATTTACAAGGAGGATTAAAATAAATTCCAATAAATCCCACCAAATCACATTTACCCTTCGTAAACCCCTGACCTCTTCCCCTAAAATATCCTTTAATAATACCCCACTTATTCCTGTCGAACAGATCCGTTACTTAGGACTACATCTCGACAAACGACTGACATGGAATCCTCATACAAGAAACTGCTCGTAGATTCCGACTATTGCAACATTTACTAGACAAACGATCTAAATTGCCAATCCATTACTAAAGACTGATCTACATGACTATTATAAGGCCTATCTGGACATACGGAGTTGAGCTTTGGGGCTCCACTAAACCATCAAATTCCTCCAGAATCCAATCCTTACAGTCCAAAATCCTTCGTAAAATCCTTAACGCTCCTTACTTTGTCACAAATCAAGTCATCCATCAGGACCTCAATTTTCCATATGTTACCGATTTGGCCAGAACCAGATACCGTTCCTTCCATAATAAACTTCTCAACCACCCAAATGCACTTGTTTCTAACCTGGCTTCTCCTTCATTACCTAATAATACTCCTAGGCGTCTGAAAAGAAGATGGCCTCGAGATCTTCTCCTCTAGAAATGTTATTGGAGTTCTATCAGTGGGTAGATTCTCCACATGTTTTTATCATGTCACTATGTCATCTACAGCAAATTTACTTGTTGTATATATGTATATACAGTTGTAAATAACAATAAATATATTATTAAAAAAAATAATAATTTACAAAAGCTTCCAATATTCCGTTCCTAAGCCTCCTCTATTTCTACTTCTTTCGGTAGATGTAGCTTGAGGATGTTTAAGGAGTAAATAAACTATAATATATCACTCACAATATCAGCTATTTGGCAAATATCCGATCTAAAACCACAGGGGTGGCTAGTTCTACTCTTCTCCTAAGAAAAAGTGTAGCCAAAAAGGCGATGCCCACGGTGCTTAGGCTTAAATTGAGGTATATAGGAACGTCTGCAATACCACTCAAGACAGCCCATGATTGGCTTGTACTATTCTCCTAATCCTCTGACACGTCCCCTGTCAATATTGATGCCTGCCTTTTTGGCTTCACATTTCCGATCACCATACCCGTCCGTTTTATTTTTTCCTCCGACCTATAACATAAGACTAGAAGAGTAGGTTATGCTTCAGGGTTAATTACTATTTTTCTTTACAATATATTAATAATAGTTCTATTGTTAATGTTTTATTTTGCTATCAGGCATTTTTATTCTTTCTTTTTTTGCTTGGTTAAGTCAGGTATTTTATATTTTTTAACTTAATAATCTTCAATCTTGTCACCGACATTTTTTTAAGGTTTTAGATGTTGCTAAAGTAAAACCCTCAATTTAAAAAAAAAGTACAATTTAGCACTCAACTGGTGAATCTGTTAACTGTAGTCAACAATATGATCATTTATTACTAATACACAGTAGTATAGAAATTACGATGTTGAAGAAATATCCGATGGAAAAGCAATATGAAGAGGCAAAAGCAATATCGTGGCAACGATTGATATAATACAGAGGAAGGGAGGTGCTGAGATATTTTTTCATCTTTAAGACAAACAGATAAAGGGTTCAATAATAGCAGGAGCTGATGGTTAAACTTTTTGCTGACTCAAATGACCTCAAACTTTTTGCTCTACCCAACGACCAGTCTCTCACTCTCCGCTACAGCTCTGTGGTATCCAGAACCGAGTCATCATGTGGGTATTAATATTCATAGAAGACATTAAAATTCATATAGGCGAATAGTTCCGTGTAATGGAATAAAAATTTTTAAATGAAAACTTACAATTCCGAACCATCTGTTGGAAACATTTTGAAGTGATTGGGGATTTTCATTTTATCTCTCTTTTCTCCTCTCCCACAGTAATCCTATGGGGAATTTTTTAATGAATTTATTGAACTAACATAGTCCATATTTCATATATACATAATACACACGTAATTGTTTGGCTATCTGTAATAATTATAATCTATGTATCTTATGTTTTTTTCTGAAAATAGTCTGTTGTGATTGATTTTAAAATCTCCAAAGATATTAAGCAACCCAAATTAACTTATAGGCTTCAAAGTACAAAATTATACACACCAAAAGGAGTAATTAGTAATTATGCCAATTATTAGAGGTGGTGAACATAACTTAATAATGTGGGAAAGAAAGAATAAAAGAGTATTGAATTTACGAGTGTAAAAAGGAAGATTAAAATAAAACGTGAAAAAAATTTAGTATTTCATCAAATTATAAATTCTTGTCATTATAATACCTCTTGGCAGTATTTTATGTTACCATTTCCAGTCTAACACTGGCAATGCAGTCAGAAGAGCAGAGATTACAACATAAAATGCTGGAGAGATGAATTGATTATAATGACAAGAATTTATAATGTGATAAAATACAACTTTTCAACAATTATCCGGGTAGTCTAATACTCGGTATTAGAAAATAGGCAGAAGGCGGTATGAAACATCTCTTAAAGAATAAATAAATGATACATGAAGTTTTAAAGAAGTGTGGTTTTCCCTAAACTTATTTAGATTTAAATTCTTTAGTGATTTCAATGTTTAAAATGATCAACTATTGGCACTATAACAATTTATTTTAACTAAGAACGACTAAAAATATATTATGTTTTTTTAGAACACATTTGCTCCCGGTTTTCTTAAACATCTTTATAAAAAGTATTTTGTTAAATTTTAAAACTGTAAAAATATCTTTCAAAAAATATTATAATATTTGTTTTTTATCAAAATATGAGAGGAAAGCCCTCTTTGATTTTTAATGACGGGTTAATAATTGGTACTCATAAAAATATTAGTTTGAAAACAACAGCAATATTACAAATGACACTTATATATTTGTTTGGTTTATTTTTTTATAAATAATACAATTTTACAACATTATAAAAAGAAATACTAATATTAAGAGGTATATGGTTTCTTTAAAGTTATTTGAAATTAGTACACAATCTGTTTTATTTCATTGTTATATTACTTTATAATGTTTCTTACTTCAATTTATACTTATTTGTTAATCTACATAGGTTGATTATGTTTATTTCTATATGAAGAGATTTTTTTTTTACTTATTTATGTATTCTTTATTATTATTTATATATTTTTATTTAAATTTTGGTATAAAAGTGATTATTTATCACTATTACTTATTGCCTACGGTTGTGGCCGATTATAATACTCATTAATAATTAAATTTGAATTAACGAAAATTCATATACTATTAAAATAATATTATATATTGTACATTTGGCAATTCATTTTAAAATAATAAATAGCGAAACTACTTCATACGCACTTCTTCTTTTTAATTTATGTATACCATAATGGTATAAAGTTAAATTACAGACATGGTTTTAAATATCCATTTAAATTGTTAGTACGAAATATTGTAGAATGAATATGATTGTAAATATTTTTTCTTCTGGACTGAAATTGAAAATGAACGCAATTATTTATTCCACTATGGATCGGAATCTTATTTGGTATATGAACTGTTGTAAATAGGAAAGCTGAGCCCAACTTGGATTTATACAACACAATACGGTTATTAAGCTTTCGGTTATAATAAAGCTGTCCCCTATACACAATGCAGGCTGCGGCCGTAGTATTAAATGACAGCCAGGCTTTAAAGCCATTCACCAAACCACGTTGAGAAATATCTCATACGTTAACTTTAATGTTCGGCCTACCTATCGCCTGTGTTAATTCCACATCTACTTTGATTTCTCTTTTATTGTATATCTCTGCTTTCGAAAATTCGTTCAAATCCAATATATAATTTTTTAATTATGAACAGTTCTTGCACTGAGATACAATATGATAATCCATTATAAGCCCCATCTATACAAACACATATACTGAAAAGTGGCAGTTGTAAATAAATATTTGTGATTTATAATCTTAAAATGTCATTTAAAAAAAAAAAAAAGATAAACATTTTCTCGAATTATTTTTTTAAAAATATTATTGTAAATTTGACTTTTTGATTCTACTTAAATTTCTTTTTTCATATTTATTTATTAATTTATTTAATATACGCACCGTAGACTGCAATTCATATGGAAACATTCTCTTAACGTTTTGAAAAAAAATGCATACCTTATTTTAAATACATAGGGCAAGGTCGGATAGACTGGTATATTGAAATTATTAAGCATCCAAATACACTAAGTTAAACTTTGTGTTGGACGTCCCCTCTACAAAGTGTAAATAATTGCAATTCAATTTCAGCCTGAGCACAGAGTAAATAGCAATGAAATGTGCGTTTTATGACCGTTAAAAATTGGTATATGTTATCAAACTTCCTAGCAAGTTATTAAGTAGAATAATTAGGTATACGCATTTGTTTATTTCAATTTTAGATAACAACATATTTTCCATACAAAAAAGGAGTTTGAAAGAAAAGCAAAAAATTAAAGGCGTTAAAATGATTAGAAAAAGGAAAATGAGACTAAAGAAACTAAAAAGTTATTAAAAACGTAGAGTCTTGCCTAAAAAGGTTGAGTGACCGAGGGCACCATATGTGAAAAAAGAACTGGATCCAATATCGTGAATACAAAGATTAGACCTCCAAAATTGTGTCATATCAATATTACACTTCTGTTGTTTGTAACACTAAAAAACATGTAAGCAGTGGTATCGAAAGATAGGTCCGGGGGTGCCCAGCAGCTTTCGTACTTTCAAAAATTTTAATTTAAAAGTCATTTTAATATTTTTGAATTAAAAATTCGAATTTGATTAATAATTTTATTTATTATTTCTGAATATATTCCTAAAAAATTTAGAGTAAGGACACACATAAATGTTGTTGATTTTATTTTTAGTTGCACTTACTTCTTTCGGCTACCTGACCTTTCCCAAAAGGCATTTTACATTATTGTGATAGATTACATTTACATACTTCGCCAGATGTTAATTTTGCAGTATTTAGACGAATTTCAGTTGTTTAATAGTTCATTTAGTAGAACGATAATCTAAAATGATACTGAAGCAACAATTGGTGAATCCAAAGATAGCCCTTCTCTAAAGATAAAGAAAATTTGAATTTTTAAGAAACTTTACATTATATCTTCTATATTTATATTCTATTATATTTCGTATTCTGATTTGAATCCGGATAATTTTATCAGTTTCCTTGGCACTATTTTCATGCCAGGCATTACTGACCATCTTTTAAATTGGGCATAAAACATAAAAATTTTATCATTATCCATCCCTGAAAATATGAAAAAGTTTAATAATGTATAGAGCTTTATAAAGACTTTTTAAAATTATTGTATTACCTTTTCGAAACACGTATATCAAGCAAACAGATTATATTACTTGATTCATCAAATTTTAAATCATATCAACGATCGTACGTGTCTAAAAATAAAATATGTTATTCTTAAAAAATAAGATCTGCAAATATGATGAAGGATAGATCGATGGTAAACTTAAATAAAAAAAGAAATAAGCGGCCTGAGAATATTTTCAGTTTAAATGAAACCAAGGGCGACTAAATAAGTTGTGGCGTCTCTAATCGGAAACGCGCCATTGGTGTGAAGTTTTAAGTGAAAAACCATTTTCCATTGCTAATGGTAAAGTATACCGCTTGGGAGTTGAGCTGCCATCAGGATTTATACCTCCCTTCTAGCACCACTCCTACAAATGGCTGTCCGGTTTCCCACTAGAAAATATAGTGGACCGGGAAAAAGAAATTTACTTCAAATACTATTTATTTCCTAACCAACAATGAAATTTAAGCTTTACTAGAAAAAAAAACTCAATTTATATATATGATATCAATATATTTGTTCTTACACAGTTTTTCACTCAATAAAAATACATAAATAATATAAAGGTGATGAAATAGTTTGAATTTTTTTTAGGGTTCACTGCTAAACATAATAAAAAGAGAAATATTTAAAACAAAGTATACATTTCAAATAACATGGATATTTTATGAGCTTTGTCTGTCTGCTAGCTTCATGAATATGAACAATCCTAAGTGGTTTTCTCTAAAGTAGTTGGACCAAATACTTTTTGAAATTCGGAAAAAAAAATATATACAAAGGAACTGCTTAATTTTTTTTTTAAAAAAATCAGGCACAGATATTTCTTGTTCAGGAAGAACGACTGATTTAATCACGATAGGGATTATATTTATTTATTTAATCCAATCCAAAGAGGTCTTGCATTCAGAATTAAATATATTGTTCCCCTTTTTTCTAATTTGATATGAGTATTCCTTGAAGGCATTTCAAATGATACGGTTAATTTTTTTAATTTTTGGGATTTTTTTCCTTCTTTTATTTTTCTTTCACTTTAGCCCATCACAGATCTTACACTCCGTTGCAGTCCCAATTTTTTTTTTACTACATTGATTTCGATTAGAGTATTTTATAGAACAATGATTCGAAATTCTAAAACCAAGAATTAAAAAGCCTGATACTTTCATTTCGTAAATTTAACAAATACTGCGAT
>NW_027107989.1:101781-108623 GCF_000696795.3 Halyomorpha halys | reverse complement strand
TGTACAGAACTTCGAATTACAAAAAAAAATTAAATTACTAATTCATAACAGTTAAGAAATATCTAACACACGGAATTGTTTAGTTTGAAGGGGAAAACTCTTAAACCGTTCTCACTAAGTTTTTAAAGCTTGTGGGAATATATAAGAAAAATCAGGAGTAGTAACTGGTTACTTGCAGTCCATGGAGACATTAAAAAAAATTGAATATAAGCTAATTTAAAAATTAATTCAAATTAGTACTTCTATAATTAATATATTTTTTTAAATGTACCAAATCATAAATTTTATAGTTCTACCGAAATAAAATGGTTGGATTAGGAGTAAGGGGACACAAATTACAATTTTACTAATACGATTTTTACTCGCTACCTTTTCGATAAACTTGAAATTATCATTTTATATCCTTAATTGGTATAATATATTCAATTAAATATTTTGGGCTTTGAGGAAAGAATTGAAAACCACTTTAAAACCCAAAATAGTCACTTTGAACTGATAATGTGGTATTTAAATACGAGCTATCCGTTAATTTCTTCGATACCAGATGGTACTGATGAAAAATTAAAACATTCATCTTGTAACTCTATTATTTTAAGGATGTAATATTCATATATGTTTATTTTTATCAGTGTTCATGTCACCTTATTGTTTAAAATTATGTATTCGAAAGGAAGGGAGGTTCTTTTAAAATAATCTGTTTATGATTTGTTTTAAATCTATTCCTTAAACTATCAGTAACAGATTTAACTGAATAAGTTTTAAGTTCAAATTAGATAAATATAGAAATCAGTTTTTGTCTATAATAAGAATATTGATAGAAACTCTTATAAAATAAGCCTTCTATAAATTGTTTTTACACTATTCAAATGTATTTCAACATTCGTCACTTCCATGATACATCTGAGCCACAATGGATGTGTATCCCACTCTATAAATTTTACAGTTTACTATAATTATTACTGTGATAATCAATAATCTCTATTCTATCATAAAGTACTCAATATTGTTGCTGTTAATTAGTAAATCTACAATGTCGAACCATTTATTCATACATGAATATACTTTTATTCTCAAAATGTCAGAAAAGTAGCATGGTCTTTGTTACTCGCCCGAGGGCTGAATGCAATCTCCTGTGCAAACTACAAGTTCAAATACGGGTCTTTATCTAATTCCACTTTATAATTTACCCACACCCACGAGGTTACTCTTTATGTCGATGGATGATGGAATAGAAAGACCAAATGTAACGCAATAATACATTTTGGATAAATGAAAGTTGAAAATTATTTACCATTGATTTATTCATAATTGTTCAGAGTGAAGTGACGTATAATTAGGAATCTAATACAGGTATATGAGAACTCATTTTTATAAATTAGCTATTTCCGTTTAGTAGCTCTTTTTCTATGAACTGCTCAGAGTAAACATTGTGTAAGTTATATTGTTTTCATTACAATTGATTATCATAAAATAAAAAGTTATAAACTAATTATGGGATGCATTATCTTCTTATGTATATTGGGAGAGACTAGCAAGGATAAGAGAAGTAGGAATTTATTTAAGTTGGTGAATATTGGGAAAGCCCAACTGGGATAAGAGGGAAAGCCAATCTTGGTCAAGAACCTTGGAAAGTCCTGTGCAGGCCAAAAACCTGCTCGAGGTAGTGAGTGACCAAGGTCAAAGAAACTAAATGATACGAAAAACACCTATACAAGCCAAAAACCCAGCCGAGACACAACGACCTAAGTCAAAGAGGAGAGCCGGCCTGGGGCAAGGAACCTAAAAGGAAATGACCTGCCCACCCCCTCTTGATCATAACTAAAAGGGGGTGGGAGCAGGATTTGGCCAATGAGATAATAAGGATCGGAATTATCGGATTCTCGTGAATCACATTTATTGTAAATCACTTTTTGGCATTATTTAGATAAAAATTAAACATTAAGCGTTTAAATTATTTCAAACCGAGGAGTGATATATACCCTACTTTTCTAAAAAAAAAAAAAAAAAAAAGTGATAGCAAAAAAGAGGACAGTTGGAGTAGGAATTCCATTGGACTATGAATTCTTTGAGTTTAATAGGAATATAACCTAAACTGAACCTCACATATCCAGTAAAAGTAAAGCCGATAAGTTGGACCTCCCATTAATTTTGAGGTTGTGGATGCAAGAATTGATGCCAATCGACGGTTTCTTTCTATTTGAGTTTTGATTAAAATGCTGGAAATTCCTACTATCCGTAATAAAAACCTTCGAGGGCTTATTCAACTAACCTCTTTTTGGCTTTACTGTCTGTTTGAGAGACAATAGGTATACAGACGGTATGCCACTCCCATGGAAATAGAAAGCGGTCAGTGCTGTCACGCCCCCTAGAGTTCATTTGTAAGGCACGTCTTTTCGGTTTCATTTTTTCTGGCAGATTATCTTCTCCATTACACTATTTCCCCGAAGATTTGAAATTAGTACTTTCAAAATCTATGAAGTTCTGTGTCTCAAGTATGCGTCTTAAATTTGGTTCAACTTTCTCGTTATTAGTGCGGTAACATGGACATTGGTTGTCGATATTGTCGATCGAGTAGTATCACGTCCCTATCAGAGGTGGAATAGAGCATTCAGGTCAGACCTACTGTTTTATTTTGTATCTCGGATTTTCAGTTATAACCCTAATCCCTTGGTTATCGGTTGTATTTAGGAATATGGTTTATTATTAGCTACGATATAAATATCTTAAGATACGTCAATTTTATTATTTTGTTAAACAACGACCTATTTCCATTTTTAGAGGATTCTAGTTTTTTATCCAACGGTGCCGTCAAAGATTAAACTTACATCAAAAGATGTTCTCAGAAAAGGCAGTACTTATTTTTTTGTAAATATGTCCATCCTAGTTTTTGAAATCCTTCAGTTTAACTGATTGAAATTCATTTTCAAGAATTCGGAACTTGAACATCTGTTTTGACTTCTCAAAATATGTTGCCACATTTACCAGTAACAATTCTGGTAGAGAAAATATTTCCTTTTTAATATTATTAAGTTAAAAAGATCGACTCTTATAAATCTGTGAAGTCAATAGTTTAGTAAGAGAATAACTATTAAATAATTAATCAATTAATTTAAATATTGTTTATATTTACAATATCTAAATTATGAAATTACTTTACTCTTTTATTTTCCCCGAAACTTTCTTCCATTCCATGGTTATATTTTTCAGTCTTTCTCCCGGCATCCTTTTAACACATCCAAACCAATTTTTTTTTCATTTATAATTGAAGACGTACTTTGAATTTATAATTAAAATAAAAAAATATATACCTTTCAATTTTTATCCACTCATTTTAAAAATCATTGATAGTAAATTAATATAATATATATTAAATATAGTATAAATAGTAGCTGAAAATTCATTGTTACCTAATGGCTTTAAAGGGATTAAATATAATGTAATTTATATATAAATATTAAACATATTTAAAAGCCCTCATGGTCAATGAATGGTTCTAAGATAGTAGTACGTGCAATAAATATCATATTTCTGTAAAATAAAAGATGAAGTTAAAATTCATAACACTAAAAAAGGCAATCGCCAGCCTCTGTTCAGCAGTTATAGAAACATTGGTCGAACTGAATAATAACTAAGCCCTCTAAATGTATAAAGAAGAGGGCGATTGAGACCCTACTTAGCTAGTAAGTCCGGAAAGGCTTCTCGGATATCTTGCCCTTTTGGAATTGTCGACATAAAGGCAGCATCACGCTTTTGAGCTTGTAGATTTTATAAGATATTAGAGTTGAAAAATAAAAAAAACAAAGATATGATAATTATTTCAAGGACTTGATTTATTGATTTAATAATTTAAATATACTGATTCAGTAATAGATATTCTATTACTGAATCAGTATATTTAATAATTTAAATATACAACTGTATTGAATAAATTATTCAACTAGTAAATACCATGTGAATTATATTAAAATGGCATAGTGCATCCTAGTGAAAAATAGACGCCTTGCAAGATCCTCAGGAATTGAAGAAGAATAAAAGTTAGAAACAAGTGGGTATGAGTGATTAGGTAGTTATTTATGAAAGGATTGATAGATTGATAGGCAGATCAGCAACTTGTAGAACATTAAGTTCATTATAAATTATATTATTTGTGATAACGTAAAGAGTAATATAAAACAAACCGCTATTACCCCAAAATAAAAAAAGTATATGACACTCGTGTAATTATTTATATTATCTTTATAGAATGAGATCTGTGAGATAAGAATAAATTAACGTATATAAAACATTTCATTACACTATTGTATTTATTATAATTAGTTGTTTTTTTTTACCTTCAACTAAATGTATTAAATGTGATTTATAAACATAAAATGAGCCGTTGAGTATAAGTAGTGCATGTCAAGTTTTAGATAAGCAAAACTTTAGGGAAAGTTCCACAAAGTATTTAGTTAGAGAAGTAGAATTTTCTGTTATACAAGTCAATCGCAATCATATATTAACCATTAAAAGTATTTGAGGTTAACTCACTAAGTAATTAACTAATTTTCTTAAAAATTAATTTTTACCAGAATAGAATTACATAACACTCACAACGGTTCAAAACATGTCGGGATTTAAATAATGAATATCGAGTGTAATTGTCAAGATGAAGTGACTATTAAATGTTATGAACTTGTGATAGTAACTCAGATCTAACTATTCCAACTCCGAAACATATGTCCTAATTAAGAGAAAAAAAGACTGAGGCGTGCAATCATCTCACAATGGGACCACATTCAATAACTCCAGCTAGCTCATTACTTCTGTAATTCTTCTTAATTGTAAGGACATTCGCAAGTCTCCACTATCGCCTCAGAAGGTATTTATCACTCTCTTCAAGTACAGTTTCAGAGGTCTTTTCAAATTTGATAGGACTTGCAACTAACACAATTTTATTATTTCATTGATTACTATTATTCATTTTTAATAGTAGTTTCACTAATAGTTAATTATTTTAATATATGTTTCATTGTCCAATTTTCGTCTTTCTTTTATTGTTCAGAAAATAAATATAATTTACTTATTTTATGTTTCTTTCTTAGTAATCTTGAATGTTGCAACCGACAAATTCTAAATTTTTAGAGGATCCTAAATGTAAGCCTTCAATTGCAAAGGACCTACGTCCGCCACAATATATACATTTATATTATATAAAAAACGTTTTTAGTGATCACTGTGTAATATTTTATTTTATATAATGAGTTAGAGCATACTTATACAATATAGAAAAAAAAGTACAATCTGAACTACAGAATAAATGTAAATTACAGTTATATATTTTGAGCAACAAGTAGTACAATTAAATGAACAGTTTAAATTTGTATGATGGGGAGGGAAATTTGTATGATATTATAATGATCCTTATCATTATAATATCGTACGTAGATGATATCATTAAATGAATAAAGTAGGATCACTCAAATCATTCTCTAGCTCTTGTTGTTTATAAAAAACATTATCTGCAAGGGGGAGGCTTGAAGAGACTCGCAGTAGGTTTCCGTTAGAAGATAGATGGAACCAATAAGACTGGAAGTAAACCAATGTTTGGCAATGACTCTCAAAGCAGATCCTAATCTGTAAGATCTATCGGGATGGATTTCATTCCAGTGGCTAGGGATTGATGCCACGTAAACCTCGGAGCCTCTGGAAATAGCTAATACTTATCACAAGCCTCACTGAACTTTCGATTACATATTCTCGGCCTACATTCAGACATCGGACTTGAAAGTTTTGAATGTTTTTCTTTTTAGAATACGATATTTCTTATTACAAACTATTTAAAAAATGATGTTAAAATTAAAATTCCTAAATTATTGTTAATAATGAGCTATTTAAAATGAATCGATATCTCACGTCAATTCGCATAGAAACCGTCATAACCAATTCACATCCAGTGTCTACCGCAGGCGGCCTCTCTGTTCAATTATTTAGTGTTCATGAAGTCGAAGGATATTATTTTGCCATAGTCTATCTTTGAACTATTCGAATCACTCACTATATGAGTCCTTCACTAATATATCTAATATACCGTAAAATGGGTTGCTCAGTTTGACACACCAGTGGTAGCGAAAGTTTCGAAAGGCCTGAGAAGGGAAGAGGAAAAGTTTACTTTCCTACAGGTGGTTTCGACGTACAATACAAAAATAATCCTAGATATCATGCTATCTTTCATTCTCTTCGGTCCATGTTAAAGAACACGCTCTGAGCTTATATTGCTAGATAGCTTCTGCTCTGAGAATGAAGGTATGTGTAAATCATAAATCTGTTAAAATTCTATCTGTAATCAAATAGCACTAGTTTTAATTATTAAAATCTTTCTATTTTTTTATTTTATTTTTTTTAATATTCGTCATCCACTCAGTAAATTAATTGTTGACTAGATTTAAATTTCTGTTCTGATTTTTTTTTCTACTTTCATTTTCAGAGCAAATATATATTATATTTCAAAAAAGAAACATCGGTATTCTACAATAAATTCTCAAACAAAAATAATTTTACTTTACTCTTATATGTTTCTAGTGATTCTTTTTTTCTATTACTACATCCTTAATATATACTTAATACTTTTACCTATATACTTAAATTACATAAGCTACTTTTTCCCAGATGAATATAATAAATTTTAAAAAGTGATACAAAGGTGATCAGCATACTTGCCCATGATCTTCGGATCTTCAATTGTTTTTTTAAACTCAAAAAAATAATTAAATATCATAATAGTGTAAGATATTTCCTTTTTTAAAATTTATACTCAACGAAAGCTGACGTACTAATTTCAAACTTTAATGGCTGCTATAAATTAT
>NW_027107989.1:93824-95641 GCF_000696795.3 Halyomorpha halys | reverse complement strand
ATATAAACGGTCCAAAATCTGAGATAGAGATATTCCAAATTTACGGTACTATTTACCCTAATTTCTAAAAAGCATAGATTTTCGTACCCCAATTTTAATGTTTTAGAAGAATTTCACATTTAACTGTTCAACTTAAACTAAATCTTTTTTTTAAGTATTCCGCATCAGAATACTGCCATAAAAAAACTTTTTGTATAAAAAGTTTTATATTGTACATATAAAACTTAATTTAAGTATCTTTTATTAGACAATACAACTTTGTGGTAGAGGTAATAAACAAATGAGTTTTTTATAACTGCAAAGTACACTATAAATTAAGGAAGCACGATGAGTAAGGTGAATAATAGGAACAGAACGGTAGCTCAAAATAGCTTTACACTTAAAAACGAATAACATGCAGTGATAAGATGTAATAAAAGAAGATATAGAGAACAGCTATCAGTGGACCACCTCCCATACCTTAATCTACAGGAGATTGTGTATCTAACAGAAGAGATGTGGGGAACCTCAGGGTGGTTGTGATAAGGGAGCTTAATGAGAGCTTGCGTGGACCTAAAAAGAGGAGGACAGTGCATATTGAACAGCTAAAAATCCCGAATTCATAGAAGCTGGAGTGCCCTTATTACCAATGAAGTATAAGATTGTACAAAATGTATTTTTTTGTTTTGTTTAGTTGTTTTTGTTTTTTTGTATTATTACTATTGATTCGTGAAAATGTTTTATAAGCAGTTAGTGCGAACTAGAAGAATCATTTTTGTACTAATACATTTTTCTGTAACTCTTTTAATCATGTATATTTTATTTTATTTATTTCTGTTTGTAAAGCGGATGTATGAGTTTTTCTTAATTGTTGTTTGTCATGTCATTCTATTGTATAAGACAGGTTTACGAGGAATGTTTATTGTCCACAGGTTATTGTAAATTGTTTTTCCTATTTTTTTTTATATATATATGTTGTTATATTGTGCTATATAAGTTTACGAGGACTGTTTGTCAACTGGTGGAGGGGAGTTTCGGCCTGAGTGAGATGTCAGCTGACAAAGGCCGTCAGGTGATTGAATCGATAAGCTGATCGAACTTATATAGAGGTGCTGAATACAATAAAAGTCAGTCTTGTTTACGCATTGAGAGAGTATTCTTCCGACATCCTTTTCCTTTTTTACTAGTTTTTCTACGCCAACACGTAACTTACATATATGTTTCCAATATTTATTTTACAGTTGACCCAATTTCACCGTAATTAATATATGGCACATAATTTAGAAGATCTTTAAACATAACAGTCATATTCTAAGCAGAAAATTTGTTTTTTTTTCAAAATATTTATTTTCCTTTATCTGTATTATCAACATTTTAAATTTTGAATAAAGGCTAATATGATGTTTATTACTCAGTACTTGCTTAGCCATATATCAATTGGAATAGCAGTATATAAATCCCTTTAACATCGAGGATGGCTGAATAAGAAAGTATAAGTCGAAGAAACATTTCAGTATATCCATGATCCACACAATGCTTTCTAAAAAACTTATTACGTATATTTGGGAGTTCAATATATTAAAGCTTAATTAATATTTTATTCTTATGAGCCGTTTCAAATCAGCTTGATAGTTCAGTAAGTGATTCTCGACTTATTTAACCCTCGAATCGCGTGAAAGCACCTGTATTATTTTCGGCACAAGAACTCTGATTCCTGTCTATCCAATATCAGTGCAGCTATTCACTGATGTACTATCAGGTAAAGGGCGGTATTTTTAACCTATTCGTAATAACTAACAACTTATTAGGACTTTAGGCCTGATTGATGTGAATATATA
>NW_027107989.1:63930-93774 GCF_000696795.3 Halyomorpha halys | reverse complement strand
CATAATAAATACTGCCATCTCCTTATAAAGCTCTGTTATTATCTTAATATATTTGTCCTCTATTCCTATTAATCTTAGTGCCTTAAATATTTCTGTTAATATATGTATAATTTAAATATAGTTTATATTCTTGACTACGGGTATCCTGTAGAACAAAAATTTATAACAATAAAATTACAAGCTGAAATTGTCAAGGTAATAGTTAATTAATAGATTAATAAATAAACATCACTTGCATAACAATTTTAATTAATTGCAACTAATTAACTCAAATCTAAACCTTCAAAGACGACTCAGGTATTTGTATACTAATGACTGAACATCAGCTCATAGCTATCAGACTAGTCCCAGGCAGCTGCTTTTCTCGTCCATTAACTAACTAGCTGCTACATGATAGATATAACAGGGTCTGAACTACGAAGAGTATCTCACTTTTTTTCAACCATAAGACAATGGGACACATCTTCGATCTAGCTGGCCAAACGTTTTATGAACACATTAGAATTAGAAAAAAATAATTACTATGTTACTATACTCACTAATGTCGAATGGTATGTGAGATTAACTCTGGTCATATAATGTGATCCGCATATGATGTGGGGTGTTTCAGACTTGGTAATGCCAGCTTGGAAAAGTATGTTGTATACTTATATATAAGAATTGAAGTTATGAGTCCATATTTAAATTTAATTTTTTTCACCTTCAAAACTATTATTGATATTAAATAATTATGGGTTGTGAAAAACCACATATGAAAGTTTACAACGCCATTTCTCATCTTATTTATAATATGAGAGTAAAGCAAAAAAAATAGCTTTAATTATTTTTCCAAATTTTATTCTTAACTTAATATTAGATAATGCATTTATTATACTTCACAATGAGCCCAATTTTTTTTTCTTGTGTTCGCGGTATTTAGTCCTTAACTCAGAAAAAGTTAAAAGCTATTAATATTAAAGATATTCCTTACAAGCGGAAATAAATGAAGGCATAGAATCACTAAATCGTGATTTCTTTTTCCTAGAAACTCCGATAAAATATGCATTAAAGATATTTAGCAATATTTCATTATAGATCGATATTATATTAGGTACTTGCGGAGAGAAAAAAACCGCTGGAGAAAAAAAATACTTTCAAGGAGAGATCTCTTAGAAATTATGAATGACTGAAATTCGCTGGAGAAGGGTTTAATCTAGTTTGTCTTGAAAATACTCCTGTTCTCCCGATTTTTCCCATTTTAATATTTATGAAGCCAGGATTTCTACCAATTGGTATAATCATGCTATTATAATTCAATACACGTCACATTTATCACATGTATTTGTCTGCAATCTCCTTCTAAATTTAAATATATAAATAAATATAAGCAAGTATGTTTCTTAAGAAAAAGAAATGAAAACAATATGCTATATGTAATTGAGAACACACCAAATATTCTATGTTCCTTAAAATTTCAAGTAAAAAAACTGAAGAAATAGTTTTAGTTGCGAGATCATAAAAATATCCAACTGTGTGACCTAATCATTTCAAATAATTTAAATATGTACAACTACAACCCATAAAAGGTCAGGATCTGACTTGAGGAAAAACTGTTTCTTTGTAAGGAAATACTATTATTAGACCAACGATTGCGCATAGAAGTGATTTGGTAAGAATCACGCTCAATCGCCAGATTTTCCCCAATTGAGAGTACCTACTTTATGAGGCTGGGAGGACCCCAACCTATGGATGACTTACGGCTATAGTAACAGATAATGTTCTGTCACAGCCAGAATCGAATCCGGGTCCTTAGAGTTAGCAGCACAGTGTCTTACCACTGAGCTATGCCACTACCCCAATTGTTTCTCCTTCCAGAATTCAATTGTGTAGGAAATATGAAGAAACATATTTCCTACACAATTGAATTAATAATCAGGATAACCTAATGATATTTTTATATATAGGTACCATAGTATTTTTCAGGCATTGATTCTTATTATCGCGAACGAGTAAGTGTAGAGAATCATGTTTATTTAATAACCATAATATAATAAATTATAATGCATTGAAGCATTGCATGAAATGTAGTTTCAAAGCCAGAGCCATAGCCGTCAATACACGACCGAAGCTTTGTGGTAGTTATTGGCAGCCATTCGCACATGACCAGCTTCAGTGATGGGCGTAAATAGAATAGATAGGGACAATCATTTACACCAATAAGCGTTACAGAGCTGATTTACTCATTGGTACTATTTTTGGAACAATTTGAGACTGCAAGGCAATATATGCATGGCATTGGTCAATTTTTAATTTTAATCGTTGGTAAACTAGCACATGGATCACCGATTTCAATGAAACCTTTTTGGTAATACTAGGTAGAAAAATATTATCCATGTGTCCGAGGGTTCATGACAAAGTCCACTAGAGAACAAGAAAAAAAAATGTAATTTTAGTGATTTTTTATAATAACGCATACTGTCTTTTGCATTGCATAGTAATTACATAGCAATTAATTAGTTCTTGTGTTGAATGAAACAAAATATTGTTTGTATTATTTGAGTTGAAGTGTCTTACTAATTAGAAAACAAAAGGTTTTTGGTCAAGTCAGATTTTTTCAGCCTCTTTAGATCCACCTAAAAAAGAAATTTCAGAAGTTTAATTCAATAAAGTCCCCTCGTAAGTTTGAGGAGACGTGTTGAAGTTATTAATTTTTTGTGATTTGAAGAAATTTTAGATGAGAAAGAAGAAAACATATTACACTCCCTACTAGCAACTCTGATGAAGACCTGCAACGTAGGTCGAAATGTCTACATTTTCTTCCTTTTTGACCACAGCCCTAACCATCTCCTTCAAATTTACTTATGGACAATCATCTATACATATATGTGTGTGTACAGATGTT
The DNA here is from genome assembly GCF_000696795.3 of Halyomorpha halys. Classification (NCBI taxonomy): domain Eukaryota; kingdom Metazoa; phylum Arthropoda; class Insecta; order Hemiptera; family Pentatomidae; genus Halyomorpha; species Halyomorpha halys. The sequence goes on along the minus strand of NW_027107989.1, from coordinate 90,893 downwards.
AATATATGTATATAAATATTTATATTGTATAAATGTTTATATATGTATTTAACATTTATTTTCCAATTAAGGTAAATATTGTATACTACTTTTCTAGGTAAATCAGTCTAAATTATTTCAATACTAGAGTAATAGCATACCAATCAGAGTAGGGCAGGTATTATGAGTAATTAACTAACATTTTAATTACATTTATCAGTTGCATTAAACTAAGATAAATAGTGGTTGTGAAGAACAATTACAATGAAATAATTGTAAGGTACAATAACAATTACTGTAACTGCGAAACGTAATTGCAATTCCTCTTGTACAATTACTACACTTGTAATTTTACAAGTTACAATAACAATTACTTCCTGATGCTAATTAATTATGATTTAAGATCTTATAGGCAAGAACACGATCATGAAATCGATTTTATTTTTGTCCTCAGGACCCCCAATAACTAATAAGGGGAATGTAATATCATAGCAATCCAAAAAATTGATATAAATCGATGCGCAAGCCAGAAATCATGAAATCGTTTTTATTTTCATTTTCAGCACCCCCGAAAACATAAAACGAGACCCTAATATTATAGAAATCCTTAAGGTTAGGATAAATTGATACTCAAGCCCACGATCATGTAATGGATTTTATGTTTTGCATATACGAAAAGATTTTAACGGGCTTAACTGTGTTAGGAACCCTAAAAGTTAACATGAATAGAATATCCAGTGCGTCATTTTCAGCACATCTGAACAAATTTAAAGATACCCTAATATGTTTTAAATCCAAAATGTTAAATGAATTCCATACATGGACTATTTCAAAGTAACAGTGTGCTCTTATTTCCGAAATTTGCATTCAGTAAAGAAGTAAGTTGAATTCACATATCTGTTAATTTACATCTATTTACTACCGTCAATAAGTTGCAATTGCAATTACTTAGCATCAGGAAGCGTAATTGCATCTTACAATTACTTCAGTCATATAATGTATATATATATATATATATATATATATATTAATAGTAATAATATTCTTATTATTAAGACCAATGTGTTAGGAAAATAAATCTATACCCAAACTTTCAAGAAAATTAGTTTGCCCAAAGTGAATTAGAAGTTGGCTCAGATTGGATAAGGTCTTTGGAAGAAGAGGCTATAGGGCAATGCCAGCCGATGGATGGAAGGGAACGAGATGCTATCTACGGCCAGGCGCCGAATTGACGGAAATGTGCCCTGGATCGGTCGTAAATATACATGGTCAACTGGCAGCCCTACAAACACTGCCACTTTCCATGCTTACACATGCTCTTTGCCATACAGATATGAACATTCATACTCCTACCCTGGCAAACCGGTTAAATCGCTCCAAACCCCTCAAATTCTCTTTGTAGTTAACTTTACTAATCACTAAAGTTACAGCAATTTGTTCTGCATCACGTGAAAATCCATTCTTTGAACTCGCTTATTATCCATTAGTTCTTACACAATGTTGACGAATCTTTAATAAAATATTGATTCCCGACTCAGTTTTGCAATATACATATACGGATAACATATTTCTTGACTGTTGTGGGTATATATTTTTCTTGAGGATCAGTCAATAATACAATTTTATTTAGGCGACCTTTCGCAACTATATTCTTTACATAGTCATGTCGTACAATGAAAAATAAACCAGTTATTTAGAACAAATATTTTCTTCAACTAATTACTATAAAACTACTAGTACATAGTGTACTTTATAATTTATAACTATTACAGTTAAAACATTACTTACAATAATACATTATTATTATATTATAAAACATTAATTGTCTATTGCAGTGTGTCTACATTTTGATCCAACTAACTCCAGGTTTGTGCCAGAACTGAATAGATTTTGAAATGGAGGTAGGATTTGCTTTGTTAGTATACAATGATGATGCGTCAAATGAAACGAGGAGTTTTAAAACTGATGAAATTCAACTTAGTCTTTAATATTATATTTATTAGTGGAAATATGTTTAAATATATCTGCTAGGTATTTTGATAGCTCATATGTTGTGGAATTCTGGACTGAAACAATTGCTCTAAGTGGGTTTCCTTCTTTTTTTTTTTTTTTTTTTAATGAATATAATTTGGGTGATGTCGGTGAATTTGTAATTAGTTTGCAGTATGTTTTATTTTCAATGTATTTTTGTTGTTTTAACTGTGCTAAGGTAACTTTGTGTCTGTTATAAATTTGTAATTTTTAAAGTAAATAGTAATCTTTTTGCGGGCAACAACATATGATATGTAAGTTATGCAAATGTGTTTGACCTTATCCTGGTACAGTAATCATTATTCTTTCATAAAAAAATTGAAACTTTTGTTTATAATATAATTATAAATTAGTGATTTTATGTATTATATACTACTTATAATAACCATTCAGATCAAAATATGTACAATTAAAAAACATATGTTATAATTATAACATATAAAAGGCGAAAGTTTGCATTCATCTTGCAACGAGACCATATACAATAACTCAAGTTTGCTCATAACTTCTGCAATTCTTCAAGCACATTTCGAGCGCAAGACTCCATTATTGTCTTGTATCCGGGTCATTGTACTATTTAGAACACTGTTATATTACTATTTTGTTCATTCATTATCAATAAGCACTAAATCGGAAACATTCAACAATTATAGAATATCCATTATCGTAACCTCATCATTTTTTTTTTTTATAATAGTTCTATTATTCCGGAATTCTTTTATATATCAAGCATCTTTATACATATTTCTTCTTATTTATGTTTTTTATAAGTTATAAATAAGTAAAGATAAATTTTATAACAAAATATATATATAACATATGTTTTCATTTATTAACCTTAAATTCAGCTTTATATAGTTATATATTCCCCAGATGTTGGGCAATTACTTACGGATATATTATTTCATTATACATATAATAGTAGAATGGTTTTTGTGAGGGCGTTTTTAGGATATGATATGCGATCAGACCATAGCTATAAGTTTATCTTGGAAAATTATTTGTAAATAGGTGAGATTAGTTTTGAACAATGATAAACTTTAGCAGAAAAGGGCATTTGGTTTGGAATAGTTCATTCAATATATTCAATACGGATTTAGATAGGAATGTCAGGATGAAAATTAAATGTTTTGAAGAATTTTCGTAATCAATTTATAAAACCATCTGTCAAGAAGTGGTGTCGCTATCAAGTTCCTTTATTCTGATTAATTACTGAAAATGTCTTTGGTCAACATCATGTATGAATTATTTTTTAATAACTAATTATAATTGTAAATTAATTTTATATATGCTTACTCAAATTCACTTTTAATTTTAAATTTTAGTATCAAGAAGTAGATAAGTAGAACTGAAACATTCTCTAACCACATAGTTACCATTCTGATATTTTAAGAAAATGTTTCTTGATGCTATTACATTATTTTTTATTTTCTATTTATTATACCTATAAATATAGATAGTTAACTTTATTTAGTATAATAAAACAATAATACCTAAGTTAAATTGACTCTTAATATTTCAAAACTACATTACTAAGTTACTCATCGCTAGGGATCTACAAACATATTTTTTCTACGGATTATGATGAGGAAATTAATTCACTTATTATTTAAACAAAAAAATACAAACGTTGTCCACAAGGCTCAGGTATTGTAACCGTGACACATTTTCAATAAATGATATTCGTAATAAACATTTTCTGTATTATGGTTTTATCTGTTTCCGTAGTACACTATGAAAAGAAAACAAGGTATTAAATTTGCATTAGTTAGACCATTAGTCTCCACTATTTAATATAATTAAAAAAAAAAACTCATTTAATAATAAAATAATATAAAATATAATATACCAACATTTTAATCAATACAAAAACAAAGGTTCTTGTGGAAATCAAATCTCCTTTGGATAAATAAATAATGCGCAATATAGAATAAACTGCTTCCAGAAATAAACGTAATTGAAGTGACAGTGTTTGGAATTTGATTTGAACCACAAATAAGATTAATTTTTCAAAGTTAGTGAGTTACGATTCTTCGTTATTTGAGTAAGAGTTATTAGGGGAAGTTTGACTTTGAGAAGAGGGACCCCAATATTGAAATTGGGAGCTTCAGTGATGGCTCTTCAAAGAGCATAGATCATTTCTCCACGCTGTTTTAACTGTGAACCAAACCCTTTTAAGAACTTTTTTTTTCCTTTTCGTCATTGGTTGAGGCTTTGAACGGAATTGGCCACACCAGTCTCTTTTTGCCAGTTATTTAATTCAACAAAACATCTTGTGTCCCTCTATAACCAAGCAAGTTTACCTTTCTTATGTTTCAATTCATAAAGTGACATCATTGGATTTTTTTTTTCAACAAAGCTTTTAGCAATTGATGATTCCCTTTCAAAATACCTGATAATAAAAGAGAACATTTTTAAATAAAAAATAGTTTTATTGTGCAATTGTAATATATTTAATCAAATTTCTTACATTTGATTAATTATATTAAATTACATACTCGACAAGCTTAAGACATTCCTTAACGCTGATTACTTTCAGAAACAAGTTTTTTACATGGATAAGATGATAAAATGTTAAGGTGACATCATTTCTACTAATAACAATAAAAAAAAAACTAAAAAATGAGGAATGGAACCATTAAAATTATTACAGATATAAATATGTCTGTGTGGAGAAATCAAATAATAATATTTAAAAATGTAGTTATAAATAATCAAATTTTTATCCATCTGAAATGGAACTGAAATAGCCTTTTTATTTATGCAATTAAATTAAAATCATTACTAAGTATAATATAAACATTTAAAGAAGATAGAGAGAGAAAAAAATAAATTAGTTGGCAAAACTTTAACTTCTATCAATTCTCTCTTCTTCTTCTTTCTCTTCATCTTTCTGTTTCCTTTCCTACATAGGCCTTCCTTTTTGGGAGTAATTTTCCCTATTGGGAGGTGAGTTCTTTCCCTTTTTTCTTCCAGACATCACTGTCCCTAGCAGCTCTCCATCAGAGGGGTCCTGCCATCCTCTTGAACATATCGCTCCATCTTTTCTTTTGACGTCCTCTTCTTCTTTGAAGGTCATATGCAGTCCATTCTGTGGCAATTTTTGACCATCTGTCATTCATTATATGCCTAAGGAACCAAAACTTTTTCCAACCAAGTGCCAATCTTCTCTGGACCTCTTTTGCTCCTCTATCCGTGAATGATATTAATTGGCCCAGATAAATATATTCTTCAACATAAGCCAACTTATGGTTGTTAATTTCAAACTCCTCTTTTATGCCATTAGTCATAAGTTTCGTCTTCTGGTAGTTCGGATAAAGACTAAGCTCTTCACACAATGCCAGAAGCCGCTTCATCATTTCTCTCAGTTGTTCCATGCCTTTTGCAAAGAGCACAATATCATCTGCAAAACGTAGGTTTCTCAGCCATTTTCCATTAATTTTGATACCTATTTCTTCCCATCCAAGACGTCAGAACACCATGTCCAACACAAGAGCAAACAAAATTGGGGATAGCGGATCACCCTGTCGTACCTTCTCAATATTAAAGCTTTATCTTTTCTTTTCAGTCATAATAAATACTGCCATCTCCTTATAAAGCTCTGTTATTATCTTAATATATTTGTCCTCTATTCCTATTAATCTTAGTGCCTTAAATATTTCTGAATGTTTAATACCGTTAAAAGCCTTCCTAAAGTCAAGGAAACAAAGATCTATAGAGAAGTTATATTCATTTGGTTTCTTGATGATTTGGTTTAGTCTGAATGTGGTCCACTGTTGAAAACCTGCTTGTTCTTCGTCAACATATTCCATTATTCTTTTTGTTAACCGTTGTTTGAAAACACTGGTGAAAACTTTTGACATAGTTGAACAGAGGGAGATAGGCCAATAATTCTCTATAGCATACTTGTTGCCTTTTTTATGCAGTAGAATTATTTTTGCGTTTTTCCATTGTTTAGGTATTGCTTCTTGTTCAAGAATCAAATTAAACAATTCTGTCAGTTCTTTAATCAAAATATTCCCTCCTGCTTTTATGATTTCATTACTCAAGTTATCCGGCCCCGGAGTCTTCTGGGATTAGAGTTTTTCAAAATAAAAGCATCTTCTTCTTCCTTTATTGTAGCCATCTTTCCTTCTCTTATTTCTAAAGTTTCTCTGTTACTTTTATAAAGTTTTTTTGAAATATTTTGTGGCTACTCTGCTCATATTTTCCCTATTGGTTACATCCTCTTTTCTATTATTTTCCAGAGCAGCCATCCATTTTTTGCCTTTGGACAGTTCTTTTTGAATCCTTTTTGTAGAACTGCTCTCTGCTAAAATGTTTTCTATAATATTTATATTGTGTTTTTCCAGATCTTCTTTTATACTTTTCCTAATTTTATTATTTATAGCCGTGAGATCTCTTCTTTTGATTTTCGAAGTATCGCTTCTTTCTTTTATTTTTTGCGAATAGTAAAAATTTCTTTAGTATCCTCGGTTAGTTTACATTTTTAATTTCTGATGAAACTGGGAACCTGTGTAATTGTATCATCAATAGCTTTAGAGATGAGGTTATGTTTTCCTGTATAGTAAAGGGAGTATTTTCTTCACAACATGTTTGACTGTTTTCAGTATATTTTGAGAAATCCGTACGGAATTTTTCTATTTGGGTTTGATCTTGAAGAATAACAGTTTTCTTTTCACTTTAAATGGTCTCTTTTCCCTGAACTTTTCAACATATAATTCCGCTCATAGCAGCCTGTGGTCTGTGTTAAAATTGAAACTGTTTATGATCTTTAGATTTTTGACTAAATTGATTTGATTAGTCAGAAAATAGTCTAGCTCAAACTTGTGGCCTTTGGGTGAACACCATGTCCATTTTGCCTTTCCCTTTTTTTAAAGAATGAGTTGACAATTTTCAAACATTGACTAGAGCAGAAGTTTATTATTCGGTAGCCACCTTCATTCCTTTCACCTAATCCCCAATCTTCCATAACTTGGTCTTCGCCATCTAGTTTGACTCCAATTCTGCCATTGAAAGCTCCCATCACAACAATCCAATTGTTTTTTCTTTTAAAGCTAGACACTAATAGACCCAATTGTTCATAGAATTTTTCCTTTGCTTCAGTTGAGTCTTCCATTGTAGGGGCATGTAATTATACAATAGTTATGTGTTTAATAGGAGTTGTTTGTAATTTTAACATGGCTATTCTGTAACTTATTTCTTTAAATTTTATTATTCTATTTTTAAACTTTTTTGAAACTAAAAATCCTATTCCATAGATTCCATTTTGAGATGAAAATATTTCCTGAACTCAGTTCTAAAACTAAAGAGTATTTTCTCCTAACCTCTGCTAGACCAATAACATGATTTAACTCCTTCAATCTCTCTTCACTTAACAATGTCCGAACGTTTAATGAACAAACCTTGAGAATGGTTTTGTCTTTACCATGAATCATTGGGCATTTTTTCAGCTATGAACTGGTCCCGGGTGTTTCTGTTTTATTCATTTCGTTTTTCTCATTTACTTCTGTGAGTTTTGTTATCTTTCAATCTTTTTCCCTTAGACATTGGCTCTGGTTTAATGCATACATTTTTTTGCAATTTCTTCTTTGTCTTTCCCTTCATTTCTTTCCCTTTTTATCTTGAAAGTTTCTTGAGACTGTAACTGTTCTAGCGAGAAAAGTTGATCATTTATGAGAAGTTTATCGTATCTCCTTCCTTACCAGGATTTCCCTTTTCCCAGTGAGTTTTCATAAATGGGAACAGTTCTTTCCTGACATCTCTTACAGATTTCGGCATTTCATCTGTGATTTTAATTGTTTTAAAGTTGTCAGATTTCGCCAATTTAAATTTGTTTTACATTATATATTTTTTCAAAAATAATGAGTTTAGTATAACGATTACCGAGCCATTTTTATTTTTAGGGTTCCTTATTTCTGTTGCGACATACGGCTGAAAGTGTGGTATAATATATTTCAGTACTTCCATAATCATGTTATTCATTTCAGAAATATTTTCCCTGTCTAAGCCAAATATTATTATATTTCATTTTCGAATTAAATTTTCCTCTCTTTCTCTAAAACTTTGAATGTCCGTTGTAAATTCATTAAACTTCGATTTTATATCTCTTATTTCCTCTTCTTGGTTTTTCATATTTTCGTCTAGTTTCATTTATAGATCTGATATTTTTTCTATTCATATATTGAATTTTTCTTCTATGGTTGTCATGGTGGTATATGGAATATTTGATATAATACAATAATCGATAAATTCTTTACGTACTATATACGTAGTTATCGACGAGTTATAGACAAACCGATTGAAGTGAGACCAGATGCCAGGTGGGGAGTAGGCGAAGCTAGGCCTGGTGGGGCACTTATCACTTAATCCCTCCAGATATCGCAAAGATAAAACAGCCCAATTTACCTGAAATTGCGAAAATATATTTTCTTATAAAATCCTCGTCTTATTTCCAGCCACTACACTATCTACAGTTATATACACTATATACACAGAACTACACTTACGTTAAAAATTGTTTCAATTGGTCCACTATTGCGGATTTTATACACGTTTAACTTGGAGACAACACACTCTCCAACCGGGTTTGAACTCCTTCATCCATATAAATCCTACTTGAATACAAAGTTTTTTATTTTGTTTTATTTATTTTCTTTTTTTTTTTTTTTTCATACCCTCCTGTAATGATGTTATTGAATATTTGATACGTACATATAGGAGGTATGCTATATGAATATCTGGGTGTTAATGATACCTTCGATTTTTTGGCATTATAAGGTTAGGTGAGGAGTCCAATGAAGGTTGTTACTTGGTTGGTTGACGCTAGTGGATTATTGGAGCGGGGAGGGGCCATTCCACTGGTTGAATGGTGAAAATTTAGACCTCAGACTTGAAGAGTCTAAAGCCTTCTCTGGTCGAAGACGTCGACTAAGGGAACCGTGCTCTGGCACCTCCCAGGTCGTGGTGGAGGGGCGATCTCCCTGAAAAGTGGATTGCAGCAGGCCTTCAGCCCATCAAAGAATTTGATGTGCCGTCGGTCTATATACTCAGGCACAGTAGGGAGTTGGAGCTCTTCACGTATAACTCCGTTTTTGGCCCTCTGGAGCGTGGTTCCCCGGACGATCTTACGGAGGGCAGATCAGTAAAATAATACAATAAGTAAATATGTTATATGTTTCATATACATTTGAAAATCTTGAGAAGGAACCACCCATTGGCGGTACTTCAAACATTAATTTAAATTAGAAGGTCCCGTGGCCATCTTCTTTTCAGACGCTTCGGAGGATTATCAGGGATAGTTAAGGATGACAGATTAAGAATTAATGGGTTAGGATGGTTAAGGAGTTTGGAATGAAAAGACGCATATCTGTTTTGGGCCAAATCTGCTAACAGACATTTCAAGAATATCTTTGTATACAAAACATTCTTTATTTGTATTAAGTTTTATTACCTTAAGCTTAACTAACTGAATCATAAATAGTATTTTGTAGAACTAGCGAAGACCAAACCTAAGATGAACTTCCATCCAGTATGAAGTGCTCATAAATCGGTCATGAGCAACGGGATTCTGGAGCTGTCTGAAATCGAACCTTCATTGGTCGAGGAATCATAAAATATGAATTTCCCATCATCTATTCTCAACATTGTTAACGATTTATTTAGTTCTCAGTTCCGTAAGCAATAACTCTCTTATCAAGAATATATGTGTTTGCAACATAAAGGGAGTTAAATTCATTAACATAGTATTCAGACAAAATTAGGACTTTGTACTGCAAGTTGTTTTAAGTTAATAAGTGCTTTTATGCTATAGTAAACTACTCGTGAAAAAGAGTAAAGTACTTAAAAAACTGACTGTACAAAGGCTAAACGCTTAAATTACATTTTTTTTAAAACTAATTTGTCCTAAGGATTTCTAAGTAAATATCGTGTAAGTGCAATATTATATAGGTTTAGCTGCGATTGTATAGTTGATAGATAGATTTTAAAATTCATAAAAAAAAAAAAATAATTTAAGTTTATGTATTTGTCGTAATTGAAGTGTATCTATGTTTCCTAATAATGAGATAATCTAAAATATTACTCATAACATAAAATAAAATTTTAGAAAATATAGTAAAGCTCAAAATCAATAACTATTACAATTAAAACAATACAATTATCTATTACAGTATGTTTTCTTCATTGCTGTGAAACAACTAACTCGACGTTTGAGCTAGAACTGAATAGGGTTTGTTTTGGTGTTTCCATCACGTAACCGTTGTTTCTAGCACCTAGTCCACCTGTTATTTCTGTTTTGTTTTTGTGTCTATTTATACTTTATGTTTTGATTTAAGTCGTATGTATTTATTAGGTAGTAGTAACATAAATTTAAATTTTTTAAAACACATTGTTCTATGGTTCTATACTAATCAATTATTTTAAATTTCGCTTAAAGTTGTTCTTTTTTCTCCAATATATGATTTTTGGTGAATGGAATTTGAATTTATGTCCTGTTTGTCTAAAATGTGTGGTGAGATCAGTTTAGCCAGGTTTGTTAGGATCGTTTGTTATAGAGGTACAACTATATTTGTGTGGGTATACCTTTCTTTTGAAGTAATTTTCTGATATACCTAAATTGGATTTCCTGCAGTTCGCTTCACAGGGACTTTCATACACTATATTAGATCGAAGCTCTATTTTGTCTTTTTCTTTTGTAATGATGTAAAATTTAGATAAAGTACCTGTGTTTCGTATTTATTTGCGTAATCGTTTTTTTGTTTTTGTTATGGTTTAAAGTTTTGTACATCCTCCCTGAGAGTATTGGTATATAAGGCATTGTATAGTAATTTTTGCTGTTTTCTTGGGGTTTAGGTTTCGTTAATGTTAGTTTTTGCTTTACTAATTCAAAGAATAGTTTATTTAGGTACCCATTCCCTAGGAGATCTACTATATTTTCTGTTGTTTTTAGGTATTTGAAGGATGTCGATTTCGCACCCGGTTTATTAAATTTTTAATGGTGTTGATTTCATATTATTTTGACATTGGTGTAATGTTTATATCATTCTGAGTGAATAGGTTTCTGACACCATTTTGTTTATAATTTCTAATTAAAAGTCTATCTATTTCAAATTTTAAGGTAAAATTTAATCTGATAGTAAGAGTATTTGTTAAATTCATTTAAAACTATTTCTTTTTCGTATTTTTTATTGGCATCACAGTTACCATATCGTCAAATAATGAATATATGAAATACGATTTTGGGTACTACCTTATCTAATAAATCTAAATAAATATCTCCTAAGGTCCGGGCAATATAAGTTCTCATAGGGCATCTGAATTTTCGCATATAGAATTTTAGATTAAATTGAAACTATCCTCTATCAGTAAATAATGTAGTACTATTTTGATAAATTGTGATTTTGGTGTATTTTGATGTGTTTCGAGTTTGTTCCATTTGTTTTCAATGATAGTTTTATTGTAAGGATTTGTAGATTAGTATTCAATGATGTTGCATTGAATGAAACGAGTTTGTAGACTTGTTGAATTTTAATGCCGGTGACATCAGACATAATAATAACACTAACACATAAGACATAATAAGAACACAAAATATAAATAGACAAAATACAAACAGAAGTAACAGGCGAACTACCTGCTAGAAAAAATGGTAACGGGTTGGAAAAACCAAAACTAGCTCTACTTCCATTTCAACCCTATTCAGTTACGGCACAAACTCGAGCACAGCAATGTGGAACAAACCATAACATACAATTGTAAGTAGTGATTTAATTGTAATAGTTATAGTTATTAATCTTACTATGTACATGTAGTTTTTTTTAATAATTAGTTAAAGAAATTATTTTTTCTAAAAAGACCTTTTTTTCATTCTTGGGAATGACTATGCGAACAGTAAAGTCGAGAAAGGTCGCCTAAATATAGATGTATTATTGACTGATCCTTAAGTTCCAAGAATATTTATATATACATTAACCTATCTTGAAACCAAAAAAAAAAACGAAGAATTTACAAAGAAACATAATAATGATGATAACATGATAATATGCTCTCAAAGGAACTCATTATGACCACAGCGACATTACATTATGACCACATCATCTTGTGTAAACATTGATATAGTTCCTTTTTATATTATATTATTTCATTAACTCACTCGAAATCCGTTATTTATTGATTGTATCTAGTTCACTTCATTTTAGGAGTTCAATAATAGTATGTTGAATTATTTTTAATGTTTGAATATTATCATTAGTGGAAAGTTGAAGAGATTCCTGTAAAAAGTTTCTAATATTTCTCCAGCCTTTTAGAGATAAAAAAAGTATTTTACCTTTCTAAATTAAGGTATTTTAAGCTTAGACGAATAAATAGCACTTCGTAAGGATTAAGGACATATTCAATGCTATCTTGATAGCTATCAGCAGGCAAATCGAGTCATAAAGAACCTTTTTACGTTAAATTTTATTGTTAGAACCTTTTTAGAGGAAACCCTTTAATGCAATGCCCATTAATGCAAAAATGGTTTAAAGAGTTTTAACATAACTGGGGGATCTTATGTTAACTTCTTAATTAGTCCAAAATGGCTGAGTACATTTTATGAATATTATTAGTAGCCTATAACTCCTATGTTATATGCTATATAGACGATAAAAAAAAACAGTTTTCATTTTTTTATTATTAGAAATATAAAAGTAATTAAACTGTGAAATATGGGTTGTTTGGGGTCTAGAAATTTTAAACCTAAAGGTACACTATCAGTATGTTGCCAATGAAACGGTCGGATCAATTGTCTGTGGATCGTTCATGTGACAGTTTGTAGTGATTCGACGGAAAAAAGGTGTGCAACATACCTTATGAATAAAATATTAAAATTTTAAATAATGTTTTATATTTTGTTTTCTTTTTGGGTTAGTTAGTGATCTTCAAACTTATTATATTTTATTAATTTTAAATTAATAATGTATTCTTCACATCGATGTTTCGGATCGTCCGTCCATTTTCAGGGATTTATTCTTTTATCATTGCAGTTAGATCTTGTGATTTTCTTTCATTTCATTTGATTTTCGTTAAATATGCTTAAATTTATTTGTTTAAATGTAAGTGTTTAAATGGCTAAATTAAAATTAAATAATAAAGTATTAGATTAATTAGATTGTAATAATAAAGGCTGCTCTTTAACTCAGGAAAATAGAAAAAAAAACAACAGAAATCGGTTCCTTAAAAAAAAAAAAAAAAAAAAAAAAAAAAAAAAAAAAAAAAAAAAAAAAAAAAGAGACTGACAATACGAATTACATCATCGTTAAATCCTTTTTTAATAAATTATAATAATTCTAGAATCAATCAAATATGAGACTCACCTCCTCTAGGCACATAGATGTTGAGGTAGAGGCAGTCTTCGCTCTGGTTGGCCAAAAGGGGAAGTAACTTTTCGAGGTAAGCCACACGACCCCTAGGGAGCTCGAGAAGAGCTTCGGTAAGGTTGCCAACATGGGGCCCGGCCTGGGGGCAGACCGGGGAGAAGGTGTCAGCGAGGCGGGGACTCCGCCACATGGAGGGGGTTACCGGGGGCATGTAGCGGAGGGAGCCGACCGGGGGCGTGGCATAAGGTACCCCAAGGAAGGCCTCGACCGGGGGATGTCCGGCCGTTAGCCCCCGCAGCGGCCCGTACTTGGTCCGCACCAGCCTCGTGCTGTACTTGTGACCTAGTGTCAGCACGGCCAAGTAGAGGAGAGCCGTCAACAGCCTCCACATGTCGCATCTTCTACCCCTCTCCCATCTCACCTCGTCGTCTCCCCTCCTCTCTGGTACTTCTGGAATCAAACAAAGTTAATATAAATATAGCAATTATAGAGCATATTACAGCATTAAAATCCATAGTTTAATACGAATACTGATTACTAAGTAAATTTTAGAGTAAATAAAAAACGTGAGATATACAAGGTTATTTACTTGTATATAGAAGATTGCTAGAGATTGGTGATTAGTGATTGGTAGAGGTATATACACCATAAATAAACAGAAACAAAACATTTGTTTAGGCTACTTTTTCTTTTTTGTTTACACTTCCCTTACACCTCTACCAATCATAACAGCCTTGATAAAGACCTGCAGTGTAGGGCAAAACTTTGGGCATTAATTAGTAGTTAGAAACGACTAACTTGGAATCCTCACACAAGACTATAACGAATAGAATATGCACATCGGTGCAGCTGCATATCTGAACAAAAGGAGTTAAGCTTTGAAGCTATACTAAGCCTTCTAATTCGTATCCGATGCTTATAATCCGAAATTCTCCGTAAAATCTTCATTGCTTCTTACTTTGTCAAAAATAAAATCATCCATAAAGAATTTAATGTTCCATATTTAACCGACTGAGCCCGAACCAGATAATAATCCTTCCATAACCTATCTGTCGTCCTGATAAATAACATATACGTGGATAATATCCTAACTGGAGCGAATACTTTTGATGAAGCCCCTCAACTTCAGAAGCAGTTGATTGAATTACTCAAATGGGGTGGGTCCACTTTGAAAAAATGAACGAGTAACACTCCAGACCTGTTAATTTCATTCAGTTACAGTCAAAAAGAAGCTTATAAATTTTCGGAGCGAAATAAACAATGGGTCAAAGAATTGGGAATACCGTGGGATCCTGGAATACAGAGGGATTGCCTAACATATCATATCCAAAATTTAAATTAGTTTTGTCCAAAAGTGGATCATATTTTCTGTTTGTCGAAGTTGTAATCTCATTTGGTATCTTTGGCATCAGTCAATTTAAGGCAAACTCTTGGTTGCAACAGCTATGAAGAGGATTTGTTAAGTGAGTATAGTCCTTTTCTATCTGTAATAGGTAATGGTTATGGGGAATCGAAAACACAACAATTTCTCGAAAACACATGCATCTAGCAATATTGGGATTCGCTTAGGGATCAAGAATCGGGTATGTAGCCAAAATCTATTAAGCATTTCAATGTAGACGGTCATATAGAAACATATTTAGTATAGTTTAGTTACAAAAATCCAATTAGCAACATTAAGGGCATCTACCCATCCTAATAAGTGGGGTTGTGTGCTGCCCTCTTGCTAGCACAGACTAGGTAATGGGTTTCAAAGGAAATGGAAACTTAGAACGTCCCTATTGCGGACAGCGAGGGATTCTCAGGGTGGGCGGTCCCTTGCCCTTTAATGCATTTATAGATGATCTAAATAGTAGTTAATTAAATGGATCAAATGTCTCTCTATTGTAATGGACATTCTGAGAGATTTTAGAAATATTTCCTGGACCTAGTAGGTAGTCAAATTAAGAAAAGCGAAGGGGGATTTTGTTAGAACTGTCACAAAATTGCCCCCATTGCTTTCCTCAGAGTAGTCAATGCAGAAAACTGGTAATTAAACATTAAATTTTTGTCCCAAGACAAAAATTGGTGGGCGGTATGTTAACGCCATAATATAATTACGTAGTAAATAATTGTAAATAGTATTTTTAGTATTTAGTTTTATAGTTTGAGTTATATAGTTTTATTAGTATTTAATTTAGTTACATTTATTTTTATTTGTATTGTTTTATTTAGATTTAGTTATTTGAAAAGAAAAACGTGTAATTATATTTGTATGTAATAATGAGTAACAGAGATAGTTGCTAGGGATGATCATTGTTGCTAAGATGCGTCACCTACCTACGGACCGACCATCTTAGTTTTTTTAGAGCAGTTGCGACTAATTAGTGGCCCTGATAGCGTCCTCAGCAGCCCTGTCTGCGTTTGGTTGATAATAGTTTGGACATTTTTAGTGAGTTAGTGAGTCATTACAGTTCGGAACCAGACCTTTTCTGCGTTTCTGGCCTTTGAGTGCAATATGAGTTGTTGCTAATCAATCGGCTCGTATAATTAATAAAATCAACTAGACCCTGTCTGCCCTCAATGAGTGCCAGTGTAGCCATCTTAGCTTTTGGGACATCGACTGTTTGTAAGCCATTGCACCAACTTTGGACCAGTTTGAGAGTTGCAGCGGAGTATTTAGCAATGGAGCTTCTACCTGCACATCTCGGCAAGCAAAATATCTTCCTCTGACCTATCGGAGTGGATTAACCTTTTGACCTAGTGGATTAACCGTCGACCAGTATTTATTTTACATATTATTTGTTTATTTGTAAATTAGTTTATTTTATTTTAATTTTCATAATTTCATAATTTATCTGACTATTTTAATTTTATCTGAAAGGCCTTTTTATTTTTGCTTGTATGTTTTATATATGTTAGTTTTTAGTTTTGTTTTTTACCATGTTTAAATTGAACCAAATAAATGTTTAATCCGAACCAGTTCTGTTTTTGTTCATTTAAAGCCTTCCAACGAAAGGCTTTAACAACTGCTATGATCCAGTTAAAATAACATAAAAATTTAGTAAAGAGTTAAACTGGTTTAGTGTTTAGATTCTACAAAATCTATCAGACGAGGGACCTGATCAAAATACTATATATTGCACTAGCAATCAGTCGATCGAAAAAGCCCTTCCAATCTTTAAATAATTTGTAACAAAGCTTGATTATGGTAGTAAAAGTTTTTATATTTTAGAATCAGATAAATTTACATATAATAAAATTTTTGTTATTATATTTTGAAATTACAATTATATTGTTTTTGCATCTAATATTTTTTAACTTGAACAGAGAAAGTGCAATAGCAACATACTTATCCGTGTTTAAAACTAGGACCACAATACAGGTACACAGATCATCAACAGATGAAATAAAAAGAAAAAAATGGTACACCTAACGAGCAATACAAGATGAAGAACAGTCAATCGTGTGTTGAGAGGTAACTGGTGATTTTAATGAATAGACTGTAAAAAAATATTGAATAGAATTGAATATAAACGTACATTTTTCTCAAATAAATACAGCATAGATATACTATTTAAAATTGTAGCAGCTCTTAAGAATACACTCCTTACCTCACTCATAATATACCCGTAACAAATTATTGTTATTTATTTGTACATTCATGAACCAGTGCCAATAGTTTGTTGAATTATTATTTACTTATAAATCATTTTTTTTTTGTTTCCTGAAAACGAACCTTAATTATTGAAACACACAAAAATTATTTAAATATCTACTATATACGCAGAATCAAAACTATTTCGGAACCCAATCTCCTTCATATCGTTTAGAGCACACATGTCAGTGGTCCCGGAACTGAGGAAATAGCGCTCCTAAGACTGATCTTCAATTTAATCTCGGGCAACCAATTTTATTTTCCGGTCGGCGGGAGGACTCTCTTTAATCTTCTTAGAGTTGGTTGAAAGCCCTTATCAAGCTAACAGTCTGCCTGCTTATCCTCGTCTAGCTCAGTGCTTACCATTCAATCACCTTGGCTCAATCATGGCTCGATATTCCATTCGATGATTGCGAGAAAACTTCAGTTAATAAAGTTAAACAAGGAACACAACAAATTGAGGTCGTGGTCGAGCAATTAGTAACCTGTTAAGTGTGATAATTTTTATATAAATAATTTAAGGCTTTATTTTTCATGTTTCTGAAGAACAATTTATATATTTAAATCTATTAGTAACTTAATTTAGCATTACCCAGAAATAGATTATTTTTTTGCATCAGCCCAAATTTTATAGACATCGAAAAATGATACTTGTATCCACTTCAAATTTGAAGGTGTTGTGAATAATAATAATTATTATCTTTTAAAATTTTTTGAGGTTAATCACTTCCATTTTTGAATGCATTATTTATTATTTATTCATGATATTGTACAACGTTTCGGTACCACTGTCCCATATGGTCCCGAAACGTTGTACAATATCATGAATAAATAATGCATTCAAAAATGGAAGTGATTAACCTCAAAAAATTTTAAAAGAATTGACTCATCAGACTTCCTAGAGAGATAATCCAGAATAATTATTATCGTTTCTAAACTAATTATGCAGCAATCTAAAATACATATTCCAAGAATTTAAGTATTGTAGTTAACATTATTTCGTCAGTTTTATTGCTTTGTTTATTCAAAACCAACGTACAATTGTAATTTGGAGTTTCATCTCCAATGGTATATTTGTTTTTATTTTATTTTTATGTTCTTATACATTAATCCTAATATGCAAAAATAATAATAATAAAAAATTTAATCAATGAGACCTGATACATACTAATAGGTAGAGAGATATCAGTTAGCTGTTAAAAACTTGCATGCCGACAATACATACAAGTGGATATTTTTTGGAATTAAATTTTATTATTTAAATACCTAATTATACTAATATTTGCTACATTATTTTATTTCTGATGTTACCAAAAAATACATAATTTTTCTCAAAGCCGTTAAAAATCAACATTTTATTCAAATTATTGTGGTAGTCCAATTAATGAGCTAGAGTGAAAAAGGGTATTAGTACGTCTAATAATTCCTTGTTACTTGATGAAAACAATGATTTATTTTAGAGTTTAAATTGAAGTTAATTTTATCCGCTATACATTAGTTCATATTGATTATCTTCGTTCCTGATTAGTAATAATATAATATTACTTTGAAAAAAAAGGAACAAACGTCAAAACGGCACACAAGAACTAATAAAAATAAATAAATAACTGAATAAATAAATAACTGTCACCTTGCTTGTAACATAAAATTTCACGCAGATTTACAACCAATGGTGCTATAGGAATATTTTACAGCTCATTTTAGATTTGTTGTGTTACTATCGAAAAAAATGGAAGATTGAATCGAATTTTGAAAACAACAATAAATATAATAATAACATTATAATAGCAGTTATAAGGTGAGGGACAGAAGTAATTACATAAATCTGAAAAATTCAATTGCCATTGTAAAAGTTGAGGTAATTTTTATTGCAGTCACCAGCCATTTTAGTAACTCACAATAGAAACCAAATATGACCATTTACCAAAAATATAGTTTGGAATTGAAATCACTATGTTTCCGGGAAAAAATAGAGGTGGCTCCAACAGTCATTCCTTCAAAAGAATTAAAATTTTAAAAGAAAAGTACAAAGAAGGCACCGAGTTTCTAGGACCTTGATCTTAGAAATTCGAAAATTTCTGAAATGTTGTTCTGCCTGACACCTTCAGATTTGTTAGGAAACTTTTAAATAAGTAAAACCATCATAACTTCATTGATTTTTATTCAGATATCTATGATGTTATACTCCTGAATTCTGGGACCTAAAACCAATTACCAACCTAAAACCAATTACATAACAAATAATAAAATTAATTACCTACTAATAATCAAAATTTGAGTTATTATTTGTTTTAATCGATTTATAAAACTTCATTTGTACTAAATGTAGTAAATTAACATAAAAGGGTATAAATTAGATTAACAGAAACTTAAGTAGCAAATTTATTATATATTATAAAAAGATAAAACTGCCTAATTATGTAAACAAAAATTATTAAGCTATATGTTTCAACTAAAATGAGACCCGCTTCTACAGATTAAGCGAATATTGTGAATTTTATGCTAATTGAACATAAAAAATAAAAATGTAAATGATAATTTATCTGTAAACAAAATATCATCTGAATGATCAAAATCTAACTATTCTAGTTTACTATAATTTTTCATTACTATAATTCTAGTTACCATTATAATTTACTGTAATTTATATTATCAAGTGTTGTATTTTTTTTTAAATGCCTTCAAGTTATAACTTTTTACAGTATTGCCATTTTTTTTTGCATGTGAGTATTTAGTTATTCCCACGGGGCTAAGATAATTCTATCTAAACTCAAGTCTGTGGCAATAAGCTTACAACAGCAGTTGCGGCAACAACTCAACAGAACTCACAAGATTTTATTTGCAATAGAGAATGAGAAATGCTTTATTCAATCATGCTGCCCAAATACATCGGGTTGCTACATTACAAAGTATACTAATCAATCCGTTATCGGACATATATGAATTACATATATTTACATGATTTAATAAAAAAGAAAGAAAACAGTTTTTTTCCCACAGTTTCCTTTTACAATCAATTCCAGTCTACACACTAAATACAAATATTTCAATTTATTCCTTTTTTCTTTCCCTTTCTTGTTCCTTCCATTTTATAATTTCACAATTTTTACTTCGTTTGATAGACAAATTCACTCTCCCCAATTCAACCTCTCAGATCCTCCCCATTGACCCTTTCTAGTTAAATAATATTTATAAGATATATTGTGATTAAATTACACAAGAAATCTCTTGAGGTAATATAAATACCAAATAACTTTTGTAGGTTCTAGAAACACGAATGCGATTCAAGAATTTCCAAACAAAACAACAGTAAATCCTTAATAACTTTATCTCCTTAAAGACAGGATAGATTGTTCGGAATCAACGGAATCTGTTTCTTCCAGTGTTGTCTCGATATAGATGGCTACTCAACAATCTTTTAGTTAAACAGTCAGAGAAACTGGAGAGGAATTCAATAAAAATTATAGAGCTGAACAAGTAACAAGCATTTGTAAAAATATATTCATACAAATATGTTTCTTGAAAACCTGCAAGGAAATAAATCCATTCATATTAACTAAGATACATTTTCAGACAATAAGGATTCAAGTTTAGAAGAATTTATATATTTTACATAAGGTCTGAAAGCCTCACGTAAACAAATTAAACAAAAAAAACAGTAGCACAGACAACATATTAATAAGAAATGGACAATAATCGAACTAGACAATTTTTGTAATATAGAAGATTCTGAAGAACAATAAGTCTAGAATATCAGGTTCCTTAAGGTTCTTTTGTAAGAAAAGTATTAGTATTATGTGTCATTAATGTGTTTTTAGTATTTCGGATTAGTATATCTGAATAGTTGAATTTTCATGATCTCGGTAACAGAATGCTTTTGAATAAGAATTATGAAACATAATTCATTTATTCCACGTTTAAAACTATGGAACAGAATGGACCACCGTTTATGTATTACTTTAATGTTTATTCCATACTGTAATATTCAAATTTATTTGTTCGAGTTTCATAGTAAAGTCAATATTTTACTAAAAGGTCACCAGAAATAAAAATAATGGCAGTTACAGAAGTTCAAAAATTCTTAAGCAAACTAAAAAAAAAGCTATAACTAAAACATAATTTTAAGTTTATCGATCAAGAATACGTTTATTAATTTTCAGATTATTCGGAAATTTGGGGACTAATTAGAAAAGTTGAGATAATGATGTATCTATTTATAGAAAAGTCTCATAAAATAATATGTTTATTTAAGATACATTATTAAAATATTAACAGTTATTTTTCAATATTTAAATTAGACAGGAGTTACTTACTTTTATTGCAATAGAAGATTCACCCAATCGTACTCGCGTGACATAGAACAGTAGATCTACAGTAGCAATCATGAAGGAAGATAGAGACTAGAACCAGGATTTCCTTTATTTAGGGCTTTAATATATATTTGCATGAAACGTTCCGATTTATTTAAAGATTCTATGTTCTTATCTCTAACCCATTTCAATCTAGAAGTAGACAATATGTTTTTCCTTCCATCTATCGAAATAAAATGCACCGTTTTTATTTAAATATCAGCATAAACGATTTGTTTTGATATAATCTTATTATATATCATTTTTAAATTAAAAAATTAGAACATTCTTGGCATTATTTGTTTTGAGAAATATCAATGTAAAATGTAACTATTTAATATTATTGGTATAAAAAGTTTTACCTATGAGTTTATTTAAGATCATCAATTATTTAAATTTTTATTGTTATTTTACAACATTAAATATTTCTAGAAATAAAAAAATGTCGATTTAATTTACCTTTAAATTTTGTTTAACATAGTCAATTGGCGATTTTTTCTGTTTTTTTAATTTTCGTAATACATCGGACGAGGAGGTCGAGAAACAAATTTTATGCATCATCAGGTTACATGATGGCATAATTGTTCAATGACACCTAACTGCTACAAAATATGGAAATTATAAAATATCTTCCAATCTTCCCCATTATGGTCCCCTCTATTAGTTTACTTATATATTTATTTATTTTTTAAAATTAAATATGTTGTACGCAATGATAATCTTTACAATGACACTTACATAATAAAATGAAGTAATCCTCATTTTACTGATTACATCTTTTCAAATCATTACTATCAATTACCAATATATGGAATAATATTAAGAGGAAGTATTGAAAAATTTAAAATTCTAATTTTAGATGGAAATACTCGTGTTATTAAGTGATCTCTAGATTCAGTCAAACCGTCGAGTCCTCGTATGAAACTCTGATATGCGGTCAACCTAGATGCCCTGCTGGCTTTTGATCTCTATCGGAATGGTCTATCTCTCACTCACCTCATCTACGTTAGGTTCTGTATTAGTTGGAATCATATCTCAGAAGGTTTGAACAAGACAAATATTCTGTTCCTATAAACAGAATTAATTAATAAATGCACAAATAATTTTCCGTATTGTGAAGCTGATTTCAGTTTAATTCGTAATTAAAGTTTTACCATACAATCATCTTTGAGCTAATTACGAAAATTACGTATTCCTTTGTTCTTCAGTTTAGCAGACAGGAACTGTCTTCGAATGGCTTTGAATTGCACTGAACTATTAATGGTTCAATGATAGAAACCAGATAAACAGAACTTGGGATGAAATCTAAATTTGATCACTGGATATTGTAAATAGTGTATGAAAAATGAAAAATGCTTAATTTTTAATTGAGTACAAAAACGATAATTTATTTAGAAATTTTTTAAAGTAATGGGGTTCTTGATTTTTTTTTAAACCTATCATTTATTTTCATTATAATTAGTAAAATTATAACGATAATTTACATTAACACTATTTATTTTTGTTTTTATAAATCAATCCGCGTAAATAGTGCTTTATTTTTTCTCCAGAATACTAACATTCCATCTCCGATACATTTTTAATAAAATTGTTCTAGATTTTCTTTCCTAGGAAGATGCTTTCTTTTAATTTATAAAGATGTTTAAATAAAAAACCTCCATTTTTAATATTAGCACTATTCTATACCAATATACCTCATTTTGTTAAATGCATCTTGTCGGATTTAAGTAATCCGAATTTTTCAGTTATTTTTCGGTTTTATATAAAGTCGATGTCGGGGGTATCATTTTCTGATGTCCCCCCTTGGCGCGAACACCGGAAGACCCCGAAGACGCTGCGACTGCAATGCCGTCCCAGTCTAAGCACCATGCAAGCTAGGACCTGGCCTACCCTTACCATTACACCAGAGTCGAGGACACGCTGGCCAGCCACAGAAGAGAAAAGACGTCTTTTCAGACATCAGGCGAATATTCATGGTCTTCACCGTTTCGCCCATCGCACACCTGGAAGTGACCCCGACAGCGAAACTTCCAACAGTCACTCAGATAAGCCAATAGAATCCATGAGACCCCAGTGCTGTGTTTTTATACTAGACTAACACATTATCCATTATTGCCCCTCCAGGGATTAACACTCATGAAATAAAAGGAAAACATATGCATGTTCTTTTGAATGAAAAGTCTCACAATTTTCAGCCTCCCTTTTCCACACTAATAACATTTTAATTATAATCGTAAAATACTCACGGGACACCTGCAGTATTGCACGAGCTGGTCCCGATGTAAAAACATCTATTTACTTTATATTAAAATTAACAACAAAACATTACTTAAAGATGTATTTCCCTACTTGTGGAACTCGAAGCGTAGTACAACAAATACAGAATATTGATAACATTCTAAATGGAAGTTTTTTTTTTTAAACCTAAACACCCTAATAATATTATTTTCCATACAATATGACTGCAACTGATATAACATTAGAAATTAAGATACAAAAACAATTAATATCATCAATAGCGATTAATGATATTAATTATTATGATAAAACATTAAATAAACAAAATTTGTTTAATATATTAGTTTATGATTGTTTTCTTTAAGTAATATTTATAAGATAGATTTTCTTGCTATTGTAATTTATCACTTGATAACTTTACCAAAAGACTATAGCCCTTACATTACCACCATGCATGGAAATTGATGAGTAATGGAATCATCCAGAGGAAGAATGACATGCATACACTGCATATTTTATGTGTTATTTTATTATTTTATTTGTTACTTTATCATTTTTGTATATATTTTTATATTTTTTCTACATTTATTGCATATTTAACATAGTTTGTTGATTTTTTTATTTATATTTGTTACTTATGTATCTTTCATATATTTGTTCATATCTCTATCACTATTTTATATATTATTCATTTAAAGGCAAATTATAACCAAAATATGAAAGGGAAAAAGAAAAAAATGGGGAAAAAAAAGATATGAGAACCAAAGAGATGAAGCAAAGAATAAAAAGTCATATGCTAGTTTTATATATTACTACTGTTTATATATTACTACTGTTTATATTTATTACTGTATACCTATCTAGGCATATTTATCGTAAGATTAAAAATATTATCTGATTAGATTAAAATGAGTATGATCAGCAACCCAATGAACTTGGGCAGCACAACTTTGTATTTTTAATAAAGCTTTTCCTCCTGCAAAGAGTATAAACCCCCTAACTTGACTATCTTTCTAAATCTTTTTTTTCCTGAAAAGTAGTTTTAGAAGATCACTTCAATATGGAAGATTACTGGAAACGATTATGAGATTTTAGTTTATTTATTATTGCTTTTCGTGTTTATTTATTGTACTAAATTTATTAAATCAACAACATTTCTGCTTATTGCTATTGTTTATTTTATTATTATTCCTAAGATTTTACAGTATCAATTAAATATATTTCTATAGCATGCTCCAATTCTATACAAGAAAAAAAAAGATGAGTAGATTAAATCATTAGCCTGTGTGATGTACTTGTTGCACTAATTATATATTAATTTATAGACATAATTATAAGATTTAACATAGGAGATGACTGTAACTAAATAGGCATAACATGAGCATACGAAATACGTCGCTATAAGAGAGACACACTAAATATTGTTTAAATGAACCAAAATTACTAAGGCAGCAGGAATATATAAATAAAGCGCTACACTCACACTACATGTATGTTAAATTAAATGTATTATATTATAATTTAAATTATTCATAAATGAAAAAACAATATATAAATTAGTTGTAACTTATAATATTAATATTAGTAATAAATTATAAATTAGGATATAAGTAAGTAGTTTTCTTCATGTTTATTGTTCGAAGATTGGTTTTTGTAAATCAATATAAATTAATCTGATAGAGGAATTACAACGACAATTAAAAAAACCAAACAGCTATTCTTTCGTTCAATTTAATACAAACAACTGATCTAATTCACATAATGCAAACCAGTTTATAGGTTTTAACTATTTTATATTCAGTTACAATATATATATACTACTTTTTTATTTTGAATATTTTTTTTTATCATATATAAGGAATAAAAAAAAAGAAACAATCTAATCAATTAACCCTTTCTTGTATGTTATTGGGTTCTTTTGCCAATAATTACGAAAGTTATTAGGGGGGATCGGCGTCACGTGTTTGACCTTTACACGTAAATCAATTACGATGTAAACAAAGAGGGAGTCTTACTTACTCGTGTCCCAAGGATCTGGACGAAACTTTTTTAGGCAGACTTATCTCTTATAATATTGGAATCCTTAAAATATTAGGGGATAATAATCATGATATGCATGTTTTATGTTTTATGTTTTCCGGCAATATCAAAAGGCCTTCCAAATAACAAAGGATAAAGAAGTCGGGCATTCTCAGCATTCTCTGATTCGAACTTCATCTTCCAATTTTAGCTACTTTTTAAATGTTTTTCGACTTGACTCATTTTTTAATTTTAGTCTCCTTTTTTCCGTTTTTAATACATGTTTCAAAGGTAAGATAGGACTGTTCATTCATTTTAGAAATTTTATATTTATCCATTTTTTATTATTGAGAACTGGTTATGTATTTCTAACAAATAAAATTAAACCAGACTTTAGACAAATTCTAAATACTTTAGAAAATGTTTTGAAAATTCCGTATTTCAATCACAATAGCATTTAGCTGAGATCAGAGGCTACGTATTTGTGCATTGATATATCGAGTTTAATAAAAATCCTTAAAGCCAATTTAGAAAAAAAAAACTATTTTATAAAGTTGTACAGGTCAATCTATTTTATCAAAAAATTTGTTCTAACGTCCACACCAATAAATACACGTCCTAAATATGTTATTTCAGTTTTGTAAGATTTTTTCATTTTCGAGTCAGGCTGTTCACATACAGACCACTTTGCGAGACTTTTTTTTTTTTTATGTTTTTAACATTTTTTTACACAGAGGACCTCAAAACTTGTATTTTCGTTGAAAAATTAATTTCGAAATATTGCACGAACACAATACTATGTATTCTATATAGAGGTATAGATAGTTGACCGTAGATTAATGATTGGAGAAGTTTGTCGGGAGGGGGAGGGGTGCGGTCAGCAGAGAACAACATAAATAAACAAAATATTTATTTATTTTATGGCGACGTTTTGACCTGAGTTTCAGATCTTCATCAGGGCTATTAAACAAAAGAGATAACAACAACATTTAGAGAAACATAAAATTGAAAAGGAATAGTATACAAACAAATTTGGAATTATACAAAATATTGAATTGAATCATAAATGATAAAAAATTGATAACTGATAATTGAATAGTAAAAGAAGTAATTGATAATCGTGGAATTATATGGTAGTAGATTAAAACAGTGAAAGATGAAATATAATATCATGTAGTTAAGAAGATATGTATAATATAAGTTATGGAAGTAGTGTCTAAAAAACAGAAAAAAACAAGTATTGAATCTACAAATTGAACAATATCAATTTGTAGATTAATACAGAAAATGAAATATAGTGAGTGACTTATATCTGAATTACAATGTGAGTATTAACTAATATACCTATACCTA
>NW_027107989.1:41529-63836 GCF_000696795.3 Halyomorpha halys | reverse complement strand
AATAATGTAAGAAATATGAGAACGAGAAAGGAGACTCACGTTATGGCATAGAAGGTAGGTCTAAAACTGATTGATTTTTTGAATTTTAGAAAATCTCACCGGAGAGGGTGACGAACAGACAGAGGATTCGCTAGAAACGTAACTGTCAAGAAAGACCGTTATGACACAACAGTTGATATGAAATACCAATGATGAAAATAGTAATCAAGTTACAGATTAAAAAAAATAAAACCAATAATATGTAAATATTATGGAACCCAAAGGTCAAAAAATTATTAATAAAAATTAATAATAATAAAAATAAGAGTAAAAAAAAATTAAAAATAAAAAATATATTAATATATCCAAATTTGTTTTTATACTATTCCTTTTCAATTTTATGCTTCTCTAAATGTTGTTGTTATTTCTTTTGTTTTTAGCTCTGATGAAGACCTGAAACTCAGGTATAAAATAAATAAATATTATTTTGTTTATTTCTGTTGTTCTTTGCTGACCGCACCCCGACAAACTTATCCAATTATATATTCTATAAATCGGAAAGCGACATTTAAAAAGCTCCAGAAGTTTTCCCTGGCAAATAATGTTTGATAATGTGTTTTCCTTATTATCTTACCTAAACAAGTTCAAAAGCTAAAGTAATAACTTATCCACGCAAGCGAAAATTCCCACCACATCTAATTATTCTGCAGGAAGACCTCATTTTATGTTGAGTTATTTTTTCACCGTACAATACATTATTAAATATTTAATACTTTCATGATAGCTGGGTCCATAGTCCAAAGTTAATAAACGAGGATTTCCCTTAATCGCCTCTGAAAGAGAGCCAAAGATGCAGTAGCTATAATGAGGCTCACCAACTTGTGGTCTCTGGGGGAATTTATATTTTATGATAATTTTTCAAGCCACTAATAACCACTCCCAAGCGGGCCCCTTTGCACCAGCCAGCAAATTAATATTAAATTATATTTATGCTAGCGGGTAAATGGTTATAGGTTCTTCCTCCTGCTTTTGTAATTTAAAATAAACCGTTTTTTAACCATCTGTAGGCCTATGAATTTTTTTTTTTCATTGAAGCCTAATAGGAAAATCAGAGAGAAAACAATTTATAAACCGAGAAGTATGATAATAATTAAGAAAATGAAATGTCTATCTACACGTTTCTTGATTTATTCCATTACGTCCTAAAACGATTTATATGTTTTGTAACTTTTACCTTTAATAAAAAAAAATATAGATTTAAGAATACGAAGAACAATACCATTTCTGGAATAAAAATCCAACAAACCAATGTAGAACAAGATATCGCACCACTATTTAGGAGATGTAATTACAAAAAGAAAAAAAAACTAGGAACACTTTTTTTAATGACTTAATTAGTTCTTTATTAAATTTTAAATCAATATTGAAAAGATAAAATAAGGGGAAACTGTTGAACTTTAAGTCCTGAACCCGAGTTTTCACAACGACGTTAGTTTTTTATTTCCCAACTATTCGGCTGCAGCTGTGTAATAAGAAGACAATTTTATAAAAAAACAAAACAAAAAAAAAACAGGTGAACAGGCCGATAAGGAGAAGGCAAGATTTTGATTTGTAGAAGTTTAAAAAAGATTCACGAAATAAAACCAAGCAATCGAGCCACCAAACTTGAAAATTTATTGAAGCATGCAATAAAAAACTTCATACCGACAACCGGATGGCCAACGTAAATAACTTTCCTTGATGCTTAGCCGGTATACTTAGGTAAATCTTGAAGTGATCTAAGCGCTAAAAGATATCTAACAAACGTAGTTAGTTATAACGTCTTGCATGGGCCTACTATTAAAGTTGCTAGACAGGATCATGATGGATACCACTATTCAGTTTTTTTCCAAAAAAAAATTCCCAAGAGTAGTTATAGAAATCATTATAGTGACACTAGTACGGCCAGTTATACTGAAAAAAGAGTAGACGAATCGGGAAAAAACATAATAATTAAATCATTTAAGCTAGGTTGAAAAAATGTTTTATGTCCTGTTTCTGATACATTTTACAAAAATTAAACCATCACCTATAACAAGATATGGAAATAAATTTGACAAAGAAGAATTATTTTTATTTATATATTTTTTTAAAACTAATTGAGCCAGCCTTATATTTGTGTACAGTATTCTTTGTTTATGAATAAAAACAATATTCAGGCTGCTAGGAGAGAATGGAAAGGCTAAAAAAGGGAAAAACGTTTCAACAAGGTTGAAAATCTGTTAACATATGGAATCTGATATATAAAGTATAAAAATACCGGTGGAGAAAGGTAATTTTTTTTTGGATGAATTTGAGCCAGGCTTATACTTTGATAGATTTTTGTATAAGTGTGAAAAAACTGTCAGTCAGTTTTATGATCAAAAATTAAAATTATTAAAACAAAGGAAAACATATGTATTTGTATTCTGCATCATCGGTTGATGCATTCCCACCCCTTCTAGAATGGCTGATAGTTATTGTTTGTAATTATATTAATAATTTTATTATTAGAAATGAGTTGAGAAAACAATTTCAGCTTTGTTAAAATGTTTCTAAATCTAAAATACTTTATAGCACCCTTCTAGCAGTTGGTCTATACACCAGTTTGGCCTACGGTTCTTTTCATAGAAATTCAAGAAAATACAGTAATATTAAAAATAAAAATAAGCCTGGACCAAGATCTTTAAAAAAATGTTTTTTATTTTCATCTACATCAAACGTATTTCCCAACCCTATGGGGTTGACTAACAATAATTTGTTTTTAATTCTTGCAAGATCAGATGATTATGATGACATTGCCTCCTTAATTATTTGTAGATGCAGGTTTGAAGGTAAGGTTTGACAGGATAAAGTGGAGGAAGAATGTAACTATTTTTAGTTTAATATTCCTCATTATTATTACTTGGTAGCCATAGAGTTTATTTATATGTTTTGATGTTAATGGGAACTAAATCAATCTTCAACTAATATAACTAGGAAATAAAAAATACATTTACTCCGATCATATGGGTCGGAATAGGTTTCTTGGCATATCTAATGGTTTTTATATATTTTTGTATAACCTTCATAAAAGTTTAATAACATTATTAGTATATATAATCCATGAGATGGAATATGTATACTAGTGCTTCATCTCCCTTGGATTGCCTTGTGGCATTATAGGGTGTCCTTTACAGGGTCTAATTAAGGTAGTACAGACTAACGTTAGCCACATCTAATGGGTACATAATTACCTATATTTAAAGTTCGATGATTTTTTGATTTGCAACAAGCCGTTTTTAAATCATGTAGATATCAATGCAAATATTTTAGTGGAACATTATAAGGAAGGTTGAAGATGGTTGATAAAATCGTAAAAAGGCCATTTAGATAACAAATGGCAAATTTGTGATTTTTTTTCACTTTCTGCATGAATAAAATTGCTCCATGAATAAGAAGGTTCACATTAAGTATGGAATTTTATAGTTTCCTCACATGGTCTTCGATATGAAAAATAAGAATTTAAATAGTTTATAATTTTAATTGCAGGAAAATTTATCCATTAATTTATTTTTAAATACTGAATGTTTTCAATCATTTGTATCCAAAACCAGATTAACTGGAAATTTTATTTTGAATTCAAATTAACATAAATTTCAAATGAAATGTTTACGTAGTAAACGTTTATAAGTTGATTTAAACCATTTGCATCCCCAAAACACGTTAGCGAAAAATGTACTAGTTATTCAAATTCAAAACTTTTTCAATTTAGGTATTCGAAATACTACCATTTTTGATTGTCTAATTATTGATCGGGAGGCAACATTGTTATTATGTCGTTGGACAAATTGCCGTAACCCTACATTTTCTTTATTCTATCTCAACTTAAATAAAACGTTTTAATTTCAATTCTATACAGGATGTATAAAATAAACAGTAATGTAAAACAGAAGTTTCTTTCTTTTCCATCTTGAAGATGTAACCACAAGCTACGAAACTATCTCTGGATTATGTCCAAAGCAAAATTATAAAAAAAAAAATCTTAGGAGTTCGGTTGCTTATGATATTTTCTCATACATATCATATATTCGGGTAGATAGATTCTTAATCTTATTTCTAACTAATGCTGCTTAGAATCATCAAATTAGGTTTTAGGGTGGAAATGTTGATATTTCAACAAGGAAACCTTGAGTTGTTTACTATGATTCGAAGGATACCATCTGAAATTAATTTAAGAAAAAAAAATATTCTCTAAACATCCCTAACACATATTTATAGGATAATTTGTTTATCAACAAATTTAATAGCCAATTCCATCGGAAATTAAAAATGGAGTCAATGGAGGATTACATCAAAAAACGATTTAGGAAGTTCCACTCCCTGTTACAGATAGTTATAGCAGTGACTTATAACATGGGAAATCCCACCTCATCCCGAAGACTGAAGCACAGGCTGCTGCAGGAAATCCTGTTATAAATTCTAAATTCATCAATTCTGTTATTGACAGTACTTCTCTTTTGTTTTTTTTTATTTTTTATCTTCATTCTTTTTTTAGAAGGCAATAGTTTGTTATGTTAGGTCTACGAATGTCGTTATTAACCTTACTTTTCTCTCTTATTAAGAATTAATATTTTTATCTTTTTTTAAAATTATATCATTGTTTATAGTGTAGAAGTGTCTTTTGTATGAGAATATACTGCCTTGATAATCAATTGGAAAACAACAAAGTCTTATATTAACCTTGTGGAGTTAAATAAATAAAAGAAAAAACAAATTTAAATTTCATACCCCTCGTTTATCTACTAGTACTTGGTGTTGGGATACTCAATTTAGGTCTTTGAGGCAATAAAATGGAAATTGAGGTTAAGGACAGCTAAGCGACTTCATAGCCTGGCTGACCGGCCATCCTCTTTTGTGCTCTTGAATTAGAGCTGGGGGACTCGGCTAAGAGGAGACCATCACCTTAACTGGCTCAGTCCGGAGTCTGCAATGACCCAATAGCGCAATACTGTCTCTGGGTGTCCTTAGGGGAAAAAATAACCATTCGCTATAAATTAAATATAACAAAAGGTTTATTTTATTAATAAATACATAAATTTATTTTACGTTACATACTTCACTGTGAAATCAGGCCAGCTGACGGACTATTTACACGTTAAGACACTTTCATTATAATTCAGTATATAAAATAAATAATCAATAATTTATTATATAAATAAAAAGATGTTTTGTAATTATTTAATAAGCCTTACAACAAATTTAGAGTTATTATAACATAATTTATATCACTGTATTCTTTTATTTTTTTTCTTTCATTCTAGGAGATCCTTTATACGATGAGACTGGAAGAAAGGAGTAAGTTGTGAGTAAACCATAAAAAAAAACTTTGTTACTCTTAAGATAAGCCATCAATGTGTAAATAAACATATTTTATATATACCAGATCCAAACTAATATTAAAGTTGTTCTCTCTAGTCTGTATAGTTACTCCAGAGGAAACTTCCATTCTTTCAACATTTTTGTTCAGTCTGATCGTAAGCTATATAATACATACTGACATAGAGTCGTATTTTGATAAAAGAAATCTTAACTTTTCAAAAGTTGAAGTTGAAAATAATTTAAGTAAACTTTCCTTAAGTTCATATCATCTTATGAATTCTAAATTTAATTAAAGTGGGTGTAATTGAATGCAAAATTTAATATTATTATTCATTTATTTTGTAAATTTTTAAATAGTGTAAATAAATTTAATTGTTAGAAAACTTTAAATAGATTATTTTTAAATACATAACCGTTGGATGCATATAAACACATAATAATGTCTCTCAGTGTTATCAAAACGTCCTAATAGATTAAGTAAATGGAGTCTTGATTAATCCTAAAAAAATTTATATATCTTATTTGGTCTTTCACTATTAGTTCTTGGAGCAAATTATGATTGATTTCCTTTATCCCACGCCGAACAATCTAACCCACCAACGTATATTTTTCTTATTTATTGATTCTATTAAAGACACCATGACGGTTGTCGAAGCCTAATGATCCATAGCAGTGGTCATACTCTACATTAGTAAAAATAATTTCACGGATATTAATTGAAGTCTTTTGAGTTAATAGTTGTTCTTTAAAGTATAAGTCTTATGAAAATATTTTATAAAAGATCTTTGGTAATTTAATACCGGTTTAATACACAACATATTATGAGAAAACAAACGAATTGACTAGTCAGTCTCTGAACAAAAACTATACTATCGCGGTGGGTGTCCGTTGTCCAGGGGCACTTAGAAAAAAATAACGTAGGATCTCCTAACCAAAGAGTAGGCTGAAAACAAGTGGGCAGGTGAGAAGCATTCTGGTATGCTTAGTTGTCTATAAAACGCAAAGATAATGTAAAATTGCTTGGTTCTTTGCATACAAAGGATATCTAAAAACACGCGCGTACTAGATGATCTCCCTGATTTATTCAATGTTCGGCTGTGAAAGAAAAAAAATGTTACTTTTTAACAAAAGTTATGTAAAAATATTTCATTAATACGTTTAGTTTTCCATTTTATCCATAATGTCATAAGCTTTGTGGTTAACAGTCAATTCAAGATTTATACAATTAGACATTTCTTATTCCTTAAAAAAACATTCGTCTTCTAGTGATAAAAATGTGATTTTGTTTTATTTGAAATGTGGTAACTACGTGTTTGTCCCGAATATTGGTTGTCTAGATTTAGAGGAGCCCGCTGTATTTCAATCACAATGCATTTATTTCCCCGTTCACTTTCGTGCAATCCAACATAAAGTGGTGCTAAGCCGTTCTATCCATCACGGCAGCACGCACCGCTAGCATGCTGAGCAGTCCATGTGAGTCATTGTGTCAGTTTGGAACGGTTTTGTTACCTCTATTCGTGCCTCTACCCACTTGTATAAAGTCAGGCAGTTCTTTTTTATTGCAATTATCTATCTAACATAAGCTGTGGATATTTTTTGTTTGTTGCATCATCTTGGTTAACGCATTCATTCACTCAGCCTATTTGCAAAAAAGAAACTATTACATTTATATTACTGAAAAAAACGTGATAATTAATTTGTAGGTTTTCTTTTTTTTTTCTTTTTTTTTAGTAAATATGAAGTTTATTTTTTTTTAGCAACACCTTTGTACATATGAAATATAATAATGTATTTATGGTCTATAAAACGTGTTGGGAAAAAAATATGTTACCTAAATATAATACCCAAATCATAGAAAACGTTTGTAGTTTAGTAAAAGAAAAAATAAATAGGAACAAAATATCAAAACTATAATTGACAAATTTTTCTGGTATTTTTAAAAACACTAAATTAAAAAAATAATATGGAGATTTATTATTGGATTTAAGTATGACTTAAATTATTGTTATCTTTTTTGTTTCCAGGTCATATTAAAAACAATATAGTGTTTAATTTATTTATTAGACGTTTCGGGGATTATTTTTGTTCTAATATCGTCAGATGAGTCACAGTAATAAAACAGAGATTACATCTAATGAAGTCATTGGCCCTACCTAATTAATTGCAAGTTATATTTAATATCGTTACTCATTCAACGAAATGTTAAATATATAAATTAAACAGTATATATTATTGTAATATGGATGCAGGAAAGCGGAATTTAATTTAAATCCAATTAAATCACTTGAATCTGATTTATCAACTTTTTAAAAAAAATTTTAACATTTTTTTTTTTAAATCAAACGAAAGCGAAATTTAATTGAAATTAGTCTGATTTCGAAGGTTCCTTAAGTTTTGGAAGGGGGGAGTGATTTAAAAAAGCATTATATACATAATATATAAAAGAATATCGTATTACAGTGCAGAGATTTAAATATTCAAGGGGATAAAATGTAATTTTCTAGGAAAACCCTTTTAAATAATCATATCTGGATATCGGATTGAGTTAGGTGACATTGAATTACATTTGATAAAATAAACTCCTCCATCTCTTTAATTACCGACATTTCCTACCGAAACATCCTATGTTTTTGCTTAGCTTTTATAGTGGCACATCTGAAGAAAAAGTTCTTTATTTTGTGTTAGAGGTCTCGATAGATGGTACCGTAGATTGGAGTTAATTTGTAACATCTCTAATAGTTCTAAGGAAGTCTGCAGGGCGACCTCACTAAAGAAAGTAACTGCTACTTTCTTTAAAATACGTACATTTATTTATTTTTTAGATGTTCCATTATTCAAGTCAAGTATCGTATATATAATTAGGTATTTATTGATTTTTGAGAAGTAAGAAAAAATAGGTTTCCTTGATTTTCTATATATTTTTTTATATATCTATTGCCTTTAGAACTGAGCGAATAATGAAAAAATGTTCTAGGTTAACAACCATTAATTACTACAAATAACAACATTATTGATATGTTTTTCTATAAGCCTCAAAACTATATTAAAACTTCTCCCATCACGGTTAGTAGTTTGCCAGTCTTTGAGAAACTTTTCTCTTAGTTTGGAAGTTTTCGAAAACGGCCAGCCCTAACCTCCTCCAGCCTTCCCTTTATAGTCAAATACTTATTAATAACTTGAAGAGGTTTATCCTTGGACTTGGCAGAATCGTATCACTGTAACTATGTAATCTTACCAACATATTTTTCATTTATCATACGGGGTTGAAAAAAAAATGGTAGATTATAAAACTGTCCCCTAAATCGATTATTCATAAAATCACATAGAATACCAACAAAATAAAAATAGGCAAACAAGAAATTAATCTCTAAAAAATTATACAGCTAGCAGAAACCTTTATATTCAAAATCCCGATTGTATGTCCAAGAAATAATATTAAAAAAAAGTTTGAATTACTCCTAAAGTATTGGAATATAATCGTAAATATTGGCGATTGCATGGAATGATACAATGAATCGAATTTTTATTACTGGAGAGATAAAAGTAGGTTTTCCATGTAAAATTACCACATTGCTCCCGAATACTACATAATAACTCTCTAAATAAATGAAGATTCAGAACGTTGCTCAGAGAAAACCACTTACTCCTCAGGTACTGTAAACTTTCCTAAAGCTATCCTTCTTGTAGTACAGTACCGCGTCCTGTTCCGAATCTTACACTTCCACAAATTAATCCCAGGTACTGATAGTGAACCTTCTGACAACCCTTTTTAAGGAAAAAATAATAAATTAGTAAGTTCGTGTCACCAGTTACGACTTTTTAATCAGTCGTAACCGGTGACACGAAATCAGCTAACATTATGTTACACTAAGAAACTTATAGATACAACAAAAAGAAATTTAATTATGAAATAGAAAACCTCTACATCAGAATTTTACTTGCAATCGTTACGCTTTTTATTGTACTACAATGAACAAATAAAATATTTATGTAGCACTGAAGCATTTACAATTTTTTTATTTATTTACTGTATCTAAATAAATTTAGTTTTATAAAGTACACAAATATATCTCATCATTATGATGTTTTAAAGTATGTATATACTTCATCACTAAGTCTTATATGATTGAATTTGTCATTCCTTAATAGTGAGTTTAGAAACAATAGAGTGATTCTCTGTAATATATGTTTTTGAGTTACAGCTAAAATGGTTCAGACGATATTCAATAAAAGTCTTGTACATATTATTATATTCCTTTACCAATTTTAATCTCAATTATTCAATTATCTTTCCTTTTTTTTATTTAGCCACAATAATTATTTTAAAAAATAGAGATTGTCCACTACCAGTGAATAGACTGAAATACAGGCGTAGTACCTACCAT
The DNA here is from genome assembly GCF_000696795.3 of Halyomorpha halys. NCBI lineage: Eukaryota > Metazoa > Arthropoda > Insecta > Hemiptera > Pentatomidae > Halyomorpha > Halyomorpha halys. Next base: position 54,093 of record NW_027107989.1, on the reverse strand, counting down.
TTTGCGTTGCCGTTGTGTCGTGCGGGTTTTAATTACCTTTACTATATAAAAACCATAAGCGATCGATTCGTTTTAAAGTGCTGCTAATCTTTATTGTCAAGTAACCCTGTATAAATACCATTTTTAATATAATATTCATTAATTAAAAATGATATTTTAAATGATTCTAACATAAAGTAGAAAATTCATGCCTAACATGAAAACAATTCTATTATAGAAAAAAGATACATATAGTCTCAACATGTTTGTTTCCTTTGAACTCCTACGTTTTGGCTATTTTAATGGATATCTTATCTATAATATCACAGGTAACAATCCTATTAAATTGTCATAGGCTATTTTGTCTTTGTCAAAATACATTTCAGTCTATCAACCTATATACTTATTTAAATTTTATTCAATTTATATTATCGACAACAAACATATCAGCCAATTTATCAACATGTTGATTAAAATAAAAATAAGTAAAATAGTGGATAAAAATAGGTTGATAGACTAAGGATATATTTTAACAAAGGCAGAACATCCTGCAACTTTTTAATGACATCGTTAACTGTGATAGTATTAATAAGATATCCATGCAAATTGCCAAAACTTAGGAGTTCTAAGGAAATAAACATGTTGACTATATCTATATTTTTATTATAATTAATAATCAAACCAATCTCAAACAAGATATTAAATTACACATAAATAAAAACAATTTTTAAATGTGTAGTATTACTCAAATAAAACCTACAATAATATATTAGAACAAAGTCATGTTTGTAGAGAAATGATAAATCAACGTATTCAATATTTTCCATTTTACCACTACGTTAGTTTTATTCCATATTAATTTTTTCAAACGTTGGTCAACAACGTATAAATTTCAAACAGGGGCATTAGTATGGTTATGAGTGTGGACTAAATTAATATATTTGTTTGAAATTTGGTTAGTACTCATCATGTTCGATTTAATTTTTTAAATTTCACAGATATTGTTAATAACAGGAGTGTAGTATTCCCAATGCAAAAACAAACATTGCTAGCTTATTCAATATGGTAAACGTTTATTTGAGCAGCGCTGTACCCATGATTGGCCCTAATGCATAAATTACGACCAAAGAACGCCCACACAGGTAAGTTTCACCAAGTAACAGAAACTTTTGAATTTTTTTAAATCCTTTTTTTGTATGAATGATATGTAAAATTATTATTATTGTTTTTCAAAAATGTATATTTACGTTAAAAAATATCAATAATGATACCTATATTTGTATTGCATCCATAACTATTTAGAATTGTTAATTTGTAATTTCACCTCTAACGAATAATATTATTTCTAGAATATGCATTTTCTAAAAAAAGAAGTAGTAGATCATCTTAGAATAAGTAGATCATTTATTATTTTTATTTTAAGTATTTCAAATGATATACCATTTATTTTTTTATTTACCAGTATATATGTACAAAAAACTCAATATGTTAGTGTATAAAACAATAATAATACAGAAATAGTAGAAAAAACAAAAATACCCTTAAATATAACAAAATATGTAATAAAAAACATGAATATTTCAAAGAAACGTTATAAATTAATAATAATACACATTTTAAAATATACTGGTTAGTTAAAATTAAAATGATATGTCATTTGAACCTTCAATTTAAATATTTTAAGATACTTTAAATTAAAATAATATAGTACTACACCTGTATCACACTATAACGCATTAAAACCAACTGATCCCTTTCTAAAATCATGTAAATATTCTCTTGTGTTTTTTTAAATAATTCAGAAATAGTTACTTTTCGTTTGTCAAATCTAGATATAATTGAGTTAATTTAATTAAATAAACATTCAAATATAACATTTTAAAATTCAATTAAAGGGATCTGAAAATCCAATATGAAGATCGTTTTTCAGCAATAGGAGGAAAGCATTTCACGAAAACCTTTTCTATATGTTTGGTTCACTGAAACCTTCACCATTTCCCTCTCATAATATGTCCTTCTAAATTCTAATCCATTTCATACAGACCAAGGTGTCTTTATTTCAAAGGAATTTCATGGGAAAAAGTTGGGAGACGTCTTTTCTGAGAAGAAAAAAATAATTTTCTCTCACTTCTATAATCTAAATAAATTCTTCTACTATGGAATTTCCAGTTTTAACGCAAAATACACTACTACTCAACAAATTTTGTTTTATCGGTAACTAATTATTTCATAAGAGAAAAGTGATAAATTTTAAGTATGCATTACATTAAGATATAATAATTTGTGTTCAATTTTTTGTACGAATATATTTTTATTTCTGTGAGTCTTTCGGTTAAAACAAGGCAAGGAATTCAGCCGGTACAATTAAACTATTCTTAATAATCCTCAAACCTTTTTCCACTTCTCTATCACAATATTCAACGATATTTGCTTACCCAAAACGAATAAACATTTATTTCAGCTTCTAATGGTCTTATAGAACTAATATGCAAGGTAGAACCATTCTCGAAGTTCTCTTAACGGCCAATAATCCTACCATTTCAAACATTTCTTCAAAAATAAACAAACAATAAGATAATATAAAATATAGAAATGAAAATTGTGGACACAACCGTAGAGCCATCGTAATAATAAAAAAATATATTATAGAACTTCGGATGTATATGTTTGAAAGATACCTAGTAGTTTTAATTTTTTCTCAGTACTGGTTCAGAATATTTTTAATGAACTCAGATTGAGGAAAAATTTTTTTTTTCATGGTTTGTAGGGTCGAGCATTGCTATTATTGACTATGAACAAAAATCTGGAAAAAAAAAAGTTCGATATAGAAAAAAAAAATAAGATCTCTTGAAATGGATACCAATAATTTCAAGTAAATTGCTCCTTAAAAATAAACACACAACAGACAATTTACTGAAAACTTTTGACTTACTAAATAGACTGCACACTGAGGCAGTCGGACGCAACTGTAGCATTTTATAATATTTCACTAAAATAAAAAATAGATTTTACACCTGCGATCGTTTGCTTTCAGAAGATATCTACTAATAATATATTTTTATATTACCTTCTATGTGACATTTATTTTTTACGTAGTATATCTTCTTGTGTAAATCTTGTTGATTATACATGAAAATATCACAGAGAGAAACCAATAAAGATAATCTTACTAAAACTAAATATGTTTTCTTCGATAATTAAACACTATTCCATAATTCGATTTCAAAGTCTTATTTTAAGTATAGTACTAAAATATTTTCGATCAGAATTAGTAAAATATTTCAGGTAACTAATCTATTTATCAAGACAGACAGGAAACATTAAAAAAAATTAATACCTAATAAAAAAAATTAGGCATGAGTATACACTGGCAGATAAGAGCATACACAGAGGTAAAATACATAAATCGGTATTTTATAATATATATTTTTTTAACTGATCTATTGCTGTGACTATTGTGTCTTTGGTTTGATTTCATATTTCTATCTAATGATAAATTTGTTTAAATGATCAAACCTGAGTGGCGGATTACGGAAGAAGGGAAGTCTCAGAGAGTTTGTCAATTGTATTTGTATACAATAATTTTGTATATGAACAATAAATTGTCAATATATGGAATAATTTGTATATGAACAATAAATTGTCAATATATGGAATAAAATTCTTAAATAGGAGAATTAAAAATTGTTAAAATATATTTTATTTAGCGTATAAATTTAGGAAGGAAAAGGTAGAAAAAAATTGTTTTTGTATCATGTAATTATATCTAATAGTAGTAAATATATCTAGTAGTAAATATATCTAGTAGTAGTAAATATATCTAGTAGTAAATATATCTAATAGTAGTAAATATATCTGATTATGGATTGATTGGTATGATGTGTATTGGAGCAACTCAATGTATTTGAGCAGCATGGCTAAATAAAGCATTTCTCTCACTAGTTAGCACTCAACACGAATTCGTTTGCTTTGGACCTGAAATAATTTCCTAAATCACACAGTTATTATGAATTACAGAAGTGTGGAAATTCCAATGCTTCATCACGTTTCAATTTGTTTTAAATATATTTCAGCACGGAAAAATCAACATCAATGTTTGTAATATTTAAACAATGTTTTTAGCACTTAAATTAAACATGTTTAGTGGTAATTAGAATTAGACCTGAAGACATACATGGAACCGACTGACAAATGGTTTAATAATTACATCCTAAGCCTTGAATAACTTACTAGAGCTCAAAGCAAATATTGCAAGCTAACACAATAAGGTAAACGGTTATTTGAGCAGCGCTTTACTCACTATGGGCCCCGATACATAATTCATCACTAAAGAGGTCGATGCCCGTGGGGACGGCCCGGGGAAGTTTCTCCAAGTAAGCCTAACTTTGACTTTTTTTTTTCAAAAAATTGTTGCTCTTAGGAATGATATTTAAATAATTATTATAATTTTTAAAACGCGCCAATCAATAACAATGCATTTATTTCTACAACATTCTTATGTAAACTATTTGTAATTTAAATTTTACTTCTTTAGGAGGTGAAACTTAAACGAATTTATTAATTTCTTCATACTTCATTTGTTAATTAACGCTAGTCAAAAAGATAGCAGGTCAGCAGTGAATTTTCTAAATAGAAAAAAAAATATTTAAAATCACTTTCAAAAACTCTAGTGTAAAAATGGACCAAAAAGTTTCATTATTTTCGTGAAGTTGTTTTTAGTTCTTCGATTTTTTTGCTTCTGAACTTGTTAAGCTTGTTATTTCACCTCTAAAGGATTATTTGATTTCTACTGTGTATTTAAGAAATAAGTACAGTGCAACAGATCAGTAGTTTCAAATATATCATTCTTTCTGTTATTTATTTTTTACTATTACGTCGTACTAAGGTTTTAATCAAATAATCATGTTTTATTATATAGTTAGTTTGTAATAGAGCGTTAGTTTCTATTGGATAAATTCGTTTATCCTGTTGAATAGGAACAATGAGGAATCTTAATAAAGCTAACCTGTTTTAAATTTTTCTGATTTTTTCGTTATGGTTTACGTTTTCTTACCGAGATGTAAAGAAATAGCATGTTTTTCAGCTCTAAGATTTTCCTAGGGATCAGTTCAACTTGAAAAGTCTTAAAAACGGTATGAAATATCCCCATGATGTACCAAGAACTCAATATGATGCTAAGGGATGACAATCATTAATGCAAATGGAATATTCAAGAATTCAGAAAACCATAATTAAAAAAAAACTAGGTCTTCTTAAGAACGATGAATAAATATGGATATATGTAAATGTGAATAAACCACGATTCCGCATATATATAATATATGCAGAGCAATGTAAAATGTTGGCACATCATGTTATATTGTATTATGTAGGAATTTAGCAAATCCCTACGATACCAGGAATGAGGCCTTGTGTAAACCATTTCTGGGACCCTCCACACTATCAACTAACCCAATCCTGTAGCCTGTAAGTAGCAGTAGTCACTTTTTTCTGCAGTTAATGGTCATCTATTTATTTAACCTTATCCCAATAGTTCATTAATGTGATTACTTTTTTATTCCAAAATTTTTTTCAATATTACGTAAGAGAACATTTAAACCATCTAATTTCATTTTTCCATTTATGATTAGAAAGTTTAGTTTAACTCAAATTTATTGTGTAGTAGAAATAAATTTCACGTTTAGAAATCAGTTTCCTCTGGTATTAGTACTTTTATTTTATTACAAGTCAAGAAAAACATAAGTACAGAGGATATTTAAGGCTCTAAATAGAATTAAAAAATAAGAATAATTAACACTTTTGTATATTTCTATTTTTTTTTTCAGTTTTTAGAAAATAATTTTATAGTAATATTCTGTAATTTTTATTTTTCGGCCTCATACAACTAATAATTTATAATTGTTATGATAATATTATCTATTTTAAATGTATTTATTTTCTTTACAAAATATTTCTTTTTTTTTTGTTAATTATCCTTGAGTGTTAATTATCCCTAGTGATATTCTAAGTATAGAACCAAGGTTTCAAAATTTTTTTATAGTTTTCGAACAACAGAAATTTCTTGAATTTATAAAAAATATTACACATAGATTAAATTATATTTTGCAGACAACATTCTATTTTGATCTTTTCGTTTAAAATTATTTTAGTAACAAGGGCATGGAAATAATTTCTGACAAAGAGCATATTTTTCCCAGAAGTCATTATTTTTTTAATTTTTAACTGACAGAACAACAAAACCGTTGGAAGTATTTTTGTAATTTACTGAATATAATATATTTTAATGTATATTATGGTATAATCTGATGATAAACTTAAGCTTTGTGGAGATTTTTTTTTATGTGGACCGTAAAAATGAAGAGTGTTCACGAAACGAAATACAAATATGAAACAAATACAAAACGAAAATTAGTTTTGAAGAACATTCAGTAGAAAGTATACAAAATAAATTATCAATCAAACTCAGTTTAGGAAAAGTTGAACTGTTTCTTTTTTATGTTTCCTTGAAAGTCGTTATTACTTGTCCCTGAGATATTCCTGGGTGATTCTTGGTTATTTTCTTTCGAACAAAGTTTGAACAAAAATTGAAATTAGTTAAAGGTTTCATAAGAATATAAAAATATAAATTACATTATCTACAATATAATACATATATCATACAATAAATATTCGGAAAGTAATTTAGTTTAAAACTTATTACATTTCCACAATATTGTATAATTTCAGAATAATATATTTTTTTTTTTTTTTTTTTGGGCATAAGAAACCATAGATTTCGAACTTGGGTGACTTTACAGCATACCGTACAAAAGCAGCATCATGAAAAATCAATTTTTTTTTTACAGGATTTAAAATTGATTTAAGAATCAAACGGATTCTGTTATACGGATAATACAATTATGGAATTTCGTGTTGCATTATTTCTTATACAAAAAAACAAAACAAAAACAATAAAACGTAGAAAATAAGCCGCTTAGTTGTTTCTTATTTTCAACAGAAAGAGCTTAGTTTAAAAGCAATAGAAATAAAAACATGAAATGCCATTAGTAATGATATATTTACGTTTTGTTTTAAACCTGTGGAAAATAGTCTAGTGTTTGACCTAATGAAGGATGAAGAATCTCAGATTTATTTAACACTATTATGTCTTATTTATTGTTCTGTCCTAAATTATATGCATAAAAGTATCGTTTTCAATCAAAGGAGCCATTTCACTATAGCCACATTTCTTTGCTTTTGTTATATATAATCATTAGGACGACTGTTGCATATTTCAAAAGCTGTACTAATGAAAAAAACAAAATCAATAAAAAAACTTTTTAGGTAACTCATTAAAATAATGTAGTTGAATCAGCGAATATTTGTCTTAGTTACAAAATTAATTATCACACCAACGGTCATCAGAATCAGAACATTTCATCCAAATGTGACAGAATTAAACATTTAGTAGGAAGGAGTAGACATTCTCAAGTCTAAGTAGTAATGCATTGATTTTCATAGCCTTGTTCATTAGACAACTCATTATATAAAATGTTGTATTAATTATTCTTTCATAAGAGTGGCATTTTTATGAATAGTATTTTCTAAAACCTCACATCACAGACATCTTAAAATTTACAGTACATCAGGGTCACTCGTATGATGGAATAATTATTAGCACAGGAGAGGTGTAGCCTTGAGAATTTTGCTCATATTGGGAAATAAACATCTATATTTTGCTAGTATTTCATCTGTTTTGTTTATACTTTTGTTTACCTTCCGTTAACCGTTTTATATTGTTATTGCTTGTTTATGTCACTTCTTCTTTTACGTCCCTACCTAAACTCAATTCAGTTTTGCTCTGGTCTCCTCGCAAAGCTAACACAGGGCATTGCTCTCACCAGTACACTCTTACCGTGACATCTTTTTTTCTCATTTGAGTATTTTTCTCACCTGGACATCTTACCTTCCTTATTTTAAATCATTAGCTGAGGAAATAAGATCTTAGATTTTTAAAAAAAAATCTGGATTCTTCAGTCCCCGATGGAAGTTACAACAACTTATAATTTCATTTTCAAATTGCATTGAATGTAATCCTAAAGATTTTTGTCATCATCACATCCAATTATATAAAAAAATAGTACAAATCGTCTACCCCAAGATAAATACTTACGGGACACCACACTGCTGCCAGATTAAACAATTAAGATGAATAAATTTCTTGATGACTATGGGCATGAGAAGGAGATAAACTCTGACCAGAAAATGGGACCGTCACAGAGAAGATAAGTTATGTTTTCATTGAATTAATAATGTTATTATTTTTATTTTATACTTTGTGCTTTAATTTAAAAACAATAAATAAACATTTCTTTTGAAAAATTACTTTGTTTTTTTTTCCACAATGCCTACGTAGTCATTACACCGTGCGCTGGCAGCGATAGCTGGACTGGGCTAACGAAGCGTGAAAACCCCGGAGCATTGAACTCGACATCGGCGCCAGAAATCCAACCGGTTATTCCAGAAAATGTGGGATCCTCCGCAGACTTTCTAACAAAATTTATTTAAGAATTATCGTACATAGCTTAGTTATTTCCGAGTAATGGATCAGACATATTAGTGGGCATGCTTAAATATTTTTAATTTTTTGCCTAATTTATTATGATGTTGAAAAATAAATAAACAGAAAATGTATGGAACGTAAGTTATACTGACTGTTATGGTAGAAAGAGTTCATTGACCTGAAACACTTTGCAAAAAACCATCAAACTCTAGTTTGATTTTCATTAGGTAAAGTAAACCTAGGCCTATAAAAATATTGATATTCACAAGTGAGAGGAAGGTTTAAAGAAAGGAGAGGCTGATTAAAAGGTATAGCTGATGGTGGGGAGGAATCGAATTTCTCCCAGAAGCGGTGATAGTCCCTCCGACGGGACCGGACCAATTCCCTCCCATTCAGCGTTAACAATTCCTTTCAGGCCAACACTATTCATGGCCCTTTAAAAAATACCTCTTCCTTAAAAGATAAACCCGGTCCTCACCCGCTCCTAAAAGCATCCCTTTACACTGTCTTCTATGATAAACTCCTCATTTAATTTTAACCAGAGTTGATGACATAATCTTGTGGAAGCACGTCACCCAAACCTTTAAAAACTGTACAAAAGTATAAATGTGAAGTTCATCATAATCTCAATAACTAAAAGTTGTGTTATTTTAATCATCAAGATGTCACATATTAGCAACTGTACTATTAGCCCACAAAGTTAATTCTATGTTATTTTTTGTGCTTACATTACATGATGACCAGTCTTTTTATCTCATTTTGAAATAATCATAAAAAAGGCTACTTCTGTTTTTCTTATATAATTTTTCTGATTGGTTCAACAAATAAATAGATCAAACTAACGCATAAAGGTGATTTTTAGTGGACGAACGACAAGAGCTGTGTCTTACATGTAAGATTTAACAATTAATCTATTCATGCTGAGAATTTTAAGGAAAATATTAGATATTAGTGTTATGCTTTGTTCAAGTGGAATATTTTTTTCTGAATACTATAAACGTCTGCCTAAAATATATAAAGAAGCATACTTCATTAGAAGCATTTAGTCATGTGACATAAGAAAAGGTTTTTATTGATAAAAATATTCTACTGCAACCTGAGATTTCTTTCTCTAGTGCTGTCCTCCTACAGACTTTATTAAAGCCAGTGGGGTTGCAAAGCAACCACAGTCTACGGCACAATATATGGGATCTGTCAAACAAAAAATAAAAATAAATTCATTTGTATATGTGCCATATTTCAAGCAAATCAACAATATATTCGTCACTAAAAGTACACGCCCCACGATGACCCTCGAAACTCGATATAACATCAGCCAAGGGACATTCTGTAGAAATATTATTTAAGTGATACTAATGGTTAGTGTGACCAGTATGAATCATGCCACTGTAATTGAATTAATATCACAATTACTAGATTATTTGTATGCAAAAAAGTTAGGGACGTGACGGCCTTGGGGGTTGGGGCGTAGGTTCACCAGCTTCCGGTTCAGAACGATGGGGGTTCGATTCCCACCTGAGACAGTTAATTTTTATTTTTTGGCAGTCTCGAAAAATTAATCTACACACTCCCATATTTATTTATGATGGCATCACTAGCCGCCAGATTTGGGCAAAAAGAACCACTTGCCTACTTGCCGGACTAGTTCCCTCCAACAGGTACCAATACATCAGCCAAAGTTTTAATTTATTATTTATGTTGAGTATAATGATTCCATATAGCTTTTTATTTTTTGCTATTTCAGTAATGTAATAAAGAGTTAATTTAAATTCTAAACCATTATGCAACTATTTATAGCGTTTTTCAAGCTAAGTGGCGATCTATAGTCCAGAAGATAAGGAAAATAGTATAGTTATGGTATTGACGTATTGTAGTCAATATCGGATATTTTTTGTTTGTTTTTTTATGCCTAGTTATGATTGTTTAAGTACCTAATCTATTCATTATTTTATTTTTTAATCGTTTTCTTTAAGTTATCTATTTTTTTTTATTTTAATCCAGTTTGAACTAGTAGCAGCATAGTTTTCACTGAACAAAATCGTTATTTGATTAAAATGATTTTAGCAGTTGGGTTGAGAATGTAAACCATATTCTGTTTTTTTTTCCAAAATGTACTGTATGATGTAGATATTCAACCAGCGTAGTGTTGCCCTGTTGGAAGCCATTATAACTGGAGATGAGCGAAATATTCTGGTGAGGCTAGTTCTGCATCTTATTTATAGCAAGAACATATCAACCAGACCATAATCTCGTTTACAACTGTTCCCCTAAAAGTCCAATATCTTAACTGAGCTTTTACTAAAGTTTATAGTTGATACATACCAAAATCAGTTTTTTTTAGTTTTAGTATGACATCAGATATAGACGTGTGGTTCAAGACCACAGTATGAGAATGCCAGTAAACCTATTTAGATAATTAAAACAAATATTGACAACAAAAGGAATTGTTTTATGTTTAAAAACGGAATGATTGTGCAATTTTGTAAGTCCATTCCTTTCTCATACTATCTTATTCAGTAACTAACCTCGCGTAATGATCACATCCCAAGGACAAACTATTCCAGAGTTTATATATTATGGATTCTGATTAATATTGTAATCAGTACCGTTTCTCCCTTAGCTAACTCTTTCTCTGTGGAGATAGTTTACTTACAAATCCTCGTTCCTATTAAACAGTGTAAAATTTGTCTGATTTAGTTTTTCTTGGTATTTAAAATAATTTCTGAACCATAAAATGGATCTTTTGTCTCCTTTCAGAATTTACTTTCTTTAAAAAGCACCATATACATAAAAAATAAAAATAGAATTTTTATATACATACACCATATACATAAAAATATACTTATTACTATCCTAACTATCCTAGATAAGAACTACACAAGAATGTATCCTTTAATTACTTTTTATATAATTATTTTATTGATATTAACAACTGAATTAAAGTATATGCAACCAGTAAATTTGATATTAGTAATATAATGGCATGCTAGAATTACATGTGGAGAATTGACCCATTGATAAAAAGCTCCAAAAACATTTCTAGAGAAGATCTAGAGGTCATATTTTTTTCAGAAGCCTATGAGAATTATCAGGTAATGAAGGAGAAGCCAGGTTAAAAAAAAAGTAGGATTAAGCATTTTATCATGGAAGGATTGGTATTTGGCTCTGGGCTAATCGGAAACATATGGAACGTTGAGGTCCTGGTGAATGATGAGGGGAATTTGATGGTTTAGTGGAGCCCAATTTTTAAGTCCAGATAGGCCTTATTATAGTCATATAAATAAATATTATTCATCATTTATATAGTAAGAATTGTGATAGTTGGAATCGACGAGAAGTTTCCTGTCTTTTCAGTCTTGTATGGTACTTTTTTAAAATTGTATTTATACTGACGAGTTATGTTCGAATCATGCCTAGGAATACGAAACTTACATTTTACTGAGAAAATATTTGAAAACTGGATTTTGAATTATTTATAGTTTTTAAAACTTTAATAAAACATTAGAACTATCTATAGTCTGTGTAATTATCGGTGTTTAATTATCAGTTTGAAAAAAAAAAAAAGTCCGAGGTCTTAACTAGAAATAGGTTACCCACCCTAAACGACTAACCTTCTTTCAGATTTCCAGTGATTTAGTGATGGCCTCAGGTAATCATATTTATAGAAAAATCGTTGCACAAGAATATCTTCATAATATTTTTAAAAAATGAGTACACTATTAAAATTTCTGACTAGTTTTATCAAATATTAACTTATGAATATTACATCGTTTCTTTTAACAAGTTCTTTTTAATATGTACTTCATGTAAATTTAAATACTATAAACTAATAACCTATTGATTAAAATGGATTTATTCATTGAAATTCGATCCATAGTTAGTAATACTATTAAAACTTAGGTGCGGTACGCGCATTACTCAACTTACACTCACTAACCTATTTTCATCCCCAAGTTATGTGTAGATTGGTTACTCGTGTTAATGTTATCAATATTTGTGTGATTTAAAAAAAAAATCGACTGGCATGGCGAAAATTATAAAGA
>NW_027107989.1:24012-41479 GCF_000696795.3 Halyomorpha halys | reverse complement strand
TATTAATTTTTTTATAATTTTTATAATTTCTCTGTTGCCAAAAAAAAATCTCATTTTAGGGTAGCTCGAAGTGCTAATACCGAATATAAATTTTGTTCTTCATATAAATACTAAAGATCAACAAAAGATGGCGGAACCGTAATGCATAAGGGAAAGTTCATCCGGTCTCGGTTTTAACCGTTGAAGCAGATGTTTCTACTTTTTTCCCTCTCTTTTGGTTATCTTAATGTTCTTTAATACTTTAACAATGAGAACTGGGCATTTTTTTTTCAAATAAATAAAATTAAAGATACTATAGAAGAAGGATACTTATCAATAAAAAATTGATTTAATCAAATCAACTCACTTCAGGTTAGTTCATTTTAGCAAAATATTTTCTGTCAAGTCCCAGACATATTTCCGTCTTAAATATGAAATTTCAGTATCGTACGACTTTTTGTTTTTGATTTGTTCACACACTCACCATTTTGTCGACTCGATTATTTGGACTCTTGGACTCTTACAAAGTAGGTCGAAACTGTGGCACACAATAAAAGTGTAATAAGCTTATTCATGGAGGTCGTGTTTGCGGTCGGAAACGAAACATGTTTTAGTGCAATAGACTATTTTATAGGAGCCGAAGTTTCAGCCTTAGTTGTAGGCCTTCATTAGGACTACGAAAAACAACGTACTTTAACGGTATAAAAGAGAAGGATAAATGTATAAATAAAACAGTAATAAATACATAGTTTGATGATGCAATAAACTCATTTTTGTCTCTATTATCTAGCAACTAGAGATTTTCTGTGTCATTAGCAAATCATTGACATAAATGTTTAAATATGTGTATGCGGCCCATGTGTTCTTACTGTCTCTACTGGTCCTGAATACAAGTGACGCGGCTGGAAGAGAAGCACTGGGACCTCTCAGAGATCTGCCTTGCACACGGAGGTGGCAAAGACTTGGCTCGGAGTTTCCCTCCAGAATGTGAATATTGTAATATGTGTATATGTATATATATGTTTAATATGAATGTGTTTTTATTATATTGTTACTTTAATTTAATTTCCTTTGTCTTGCAGATAAACTATTTAATCAGTTTTATTTTATTATATTTTTGATATAGATTCATATTTATATTTATACAAATAAAGATTGTGTTCTATATTTTACATTATTATTTTTAATTAATTTTAATTCAGTGAGTACTTTTGCTATTATTTAATTTTTTTTCTTCTACTTCTGTATATATTGTGTGAATGAGTATTTGAACAGTAATACTTAACGTCCTTGCATTGTGGCAGATCGTGTTAATTATCTTCAATAAAATATTTGTTTAAAGTTTTCAAACAATTTGATTAATTATAACCCACATTCGGTTCCGTAATCATAATTAGATGGATTCTCTTGAAAACTGTTTATGTTCCTTTATTCTGCTGTCAACTCACGTCGATTTCAGTATTTTCAACTCTCTTTTTTTCTTATTCTTTTTATTTTTTATCTTTTATCTAACCTTTCTTTGTCATTTCTTTTATGTTTCTATTTTTACATCTTTTTTTTTTATTAGATTCTTAGTTTCTTTCTACATTACATTTTTTTTTTCTTACTGTATCTTTATCTTTTTGTTTTTTCTCTTAGCCATTTCATTTAACTTTTATTTTTTTTATACAATTATGTTCTTTTTATTCTTCTATATAATTAATAATTTTGTTAATAATCGTATGAGTACTAATCAAATGTTTTTCCTATTCACTCACACGTCATCATTCTATGCATAATATCATCTTATATCTATTAGGCTAGGTTTATACAAGTAATAAATATCGGACAATCAAGTGCAGCGTCATATTGCGCTTCCTGTTGACTAATAACAATAAAAATAATTATTTAATAATAATCTTCCATTATAGTGAAAATATTGGGTACTAATAGTTTCTTTTAATTATTGCGAAAAAAATATAAGACGATAAACTTATTGTTGCGTATTGAAAACCAAACATCTTATTGTTGTTTTTTGTTTTCTTGAAGCCGATGCTCCTTACTAATTAAGTATCCAGTCTGGTCCATCCTATTGTTTACTGAGGCATGTGCATATGATTTCTTTACTAGAAGGCTATAGCTGACCTAGTATAGTTAAAGAAAGGATGGTAAAGACGGTGGTAAAAGGTAATCAAACAGCAAAGAAACTTTTTATTTCAAACGAACGTTTTGATCCACGTTGCAAATTTTCGCCAGGGCTCAAATCAGCAATAAACTATGAAAATATCGAAAATTTAGTCACAGGTAAATAGTTAATTTTCTGTTTAAGTATTCCTTATTTGTCCACCAATTTCATCATCTATCTCTCTTATGTATTTGTATAAAGTTTAAGTACTCCCAATTGCAAATGCTTCGATAACCGATGATCACCATTCCGAATATTAAGTTGACTATCAGTACTCCTTACGATCAAATTATAGTACTAAGTAAATTTGTGCCAGAAAAATTTAGTAAGATAATGTAATACACCAAATTTCTGGATATTTATCGCGTGGATAAATTCAGACTTAACCTCCAAAGTTATTTTTCCAGTTCTATTTTCTTCCAATATTACAATACTCTCTGGTTCTTTTATGATCGAGACTCAAACCATCATTTACTTTCAACTACATATTTATCTTAATAAATGTATTTTATGTTTTCTTTGTTGATAGCACTACCATTGTTGCGGCCAACAACATCTTATAATAGATATTTTATAAGATTCGTAATTCAATTTAAATATAGATTATCAGGCAGACTACTACAGCTAATTCCGGCCGTGCAAACAGTGAGCCCACAGTACTATATTTCAGCTTGCAAAGTGGTAGTCAGGACAACATATTTACTTCGTCACGGCGAGTGGACGGACGTTTACAACTTTGGCACATCTTTCAAGAGGGCTAGGCGAGCCTTTTTCTGTCTGACCTTTTTTCAACCTTCCTCTACAAGAACATCAGGAATAATTCAAACACGACTGGTACCCCTCTATCACAGTCACCCACGACGATACATATACAAGTTTTTTCCTTTATTTTTACGTCACTAATTCTCTTTTTCTATTTTATTATAAGGTAAATTCTATGTTAATTAAAACAGGTTAATTTAATTATGTTCTCCTCTGTTTGTCTTATTATTAATTTTGTAATAGTCATAAGTTTTGTCGATTTCATTTTTTATGTTTATGCTTAAATAGTCTATTCTAAAGTCTTCATTCATTTTATTTAATTGTTTCTAATTATGCTATAATTTTTTTTAACAAAATTTAACATTGTGTTTTTTTTTGTTTTTTTTTATCATCTTTACGAGTCGAGCTAGCAAATGTTTCTTTTAACCCCAACCCGACGTGATGTATGGATGGTACGTCCATCATATTCTAGTTTTAATCTTATACGATTCTATCCCATGTAGTCAGTGCTGTAACTAGATGTTAAGTAATGTTGTTCTGAAGCAAACTTCAACAATTGTTCCTATCCTTTGCTGATCCTATTCCATAAACCCTACATCTCGTCATTAGCAACACTCGAAGTATCTTCCTCCGCGTCTTGAACCGTGTGTGTCTGACATTATTTATTTTATTATTATTATTTTTTGGCATTATTTTGGCTATTTGAGCAAAGTACCTCGTACTGATACTGATATCTACTGATCCTCATAGACTGGACCATGTTTGGTTCTTTATATAAATTATTGAGCTTCTATTTGGTCTCACATACCTGAGACATTGGTATACATACCTGGCCAGAACCTTCTCATCTCTAAATAACATTTAATCAACGATCAATTGATTCTGTAAAAGGGTAATTTAATTTATTAATTTATTAAAGGTATTTATACTATCATTATGGGTTGGCTAATGTTTATAACGTTTAAAAGATATATAATAAACATGGAATCACAAAAGCTACCTAAATATCTGATTTATATAACAGATTATTATCTGTTAAAAGCAATATATGTGAGTAAAATATATGACCATTTTTGTTTCACCACTTTATTGTTTTCCATATATCCTTTCCCTATAGCTTCTCGCTAATGTTTAGAAACTTCTAAGAACGTCTTTTAGTCCAGAGAATTAAACATGAAATGAAAATATACTAAAAATAAATCAATGTTAGCTATGAATACACAATAAAACAGATAAATTCGGGGAACAAAAGCAAGAGGAAGGGCCGAGATATAGAAGAGGACTGCCCACTGGCCACTGTCCACTAGGGCAGAACGGCTTGCTGGAGGGAACGGGTCCCTTGGGGGCCTGCAGGAGCGGAAAATCGAATTGGCCTGAAGCGGCCAGTCCCAGCGTATCCTCAGCTGTCGGCATCAGGCCCTATTCTTTCTGCATAACAACTAATGCCTGCCTTCCCATGATTTATGGCATTTCTAACTAGGGATGGAATATTCAGGGAGTCAATATATACTGACATCCAATATGCATCTTATATTGAAGAAGGTAAATTATATCATCTGATGGTAAATCTTATAGTAATTCTAAAGTTAAAATTACAAACATATTTACATGTTTGCAAGGTGTAAATATCTCAAGTGCAAACCTTCGGACCTTCGACTCGCGAATTTTATCATCATTCATATTTTTTATCCATTACCATACCGGCGTAGTTGGTCTTACACAGTTAATATAACAGTTAGATTTTCTTTCTTAACACTTGATTATGGGGAGGGTTATCTCGCGCAAAAGACACCCCTAACTATTTAAAACGCGATGAATATTGAACAATTGTGAATAAAAACAATGAATTATAAACAAAAAATAGTAATAAATATACAAAATATAATAAATAATAAGTCTTAAGAAGAGTGAAATAAAAAAGAAAAAGTAATAATAAAGACAATGACTTTTATAAATTTAATACAATAAATAACTGACTTCTAATTTATTCAGTTAATTTGAGAAAAAGACGAGAGAAAAAATATATAAAATAGTAGTAATGACAATAATAGAAATGGATAAATATTGAATTTATAACAGGATGTCCTGCAGACACTTGGGCTTTCAGTTTTCGGGATGAGTTTGGATTTCTTAAGTTGTAACTTACTGCTCCTTTAACCGTCAGTAACTAGGAATTTTCGGAACCGTTTTTTTCATAAGTCTTCTATTAATTCCATTTGTTGTTCCCGATGCGATTGGGTATTTCTTAATACCAAGCAGCACCCACTGTGATTTTAAGGACCTTATTTTAAAATGATTCTATTTTTTTTCTTTACAATTATAGCCCGCTTTCCAGACTTCACAGTCGTACATCAATAGTGCCCTGAGTATTGTGTTAAAAATAAGCATAGATGTGACAAATGATTTCACACGCAATGTTTAAGAAAATGTGTTTTTATATATCTTTTTAAACAATTGTCAGTCTCTTTTTGATTTAGGTCACCAATATTTATAAAACTATATTTCAAACCCATTTAGTTTCTTAATTAACATTTTTTTAGAGTACTTATTAATAAAATTCAATATAACTATATCTAAAATGTATAAAATCTGTATTTATGTACACATCCTTTTTTATTTATTTATTTAATACAAGATCGGCCTGGTAGCCCTTACATGGTTGATATAACAATTACTTTTATTATTTTACTTTTTTTTAGTTTGCACTAATGTTATTTATTTACAGTTAATTTTGTCCATAATTAGACTGTATCTACTTGTAGTTATGTGGGCCGATCTTCTAGAAAGTGTTAATACATCTTTACAAATATTTAATATAAATATGATTATGCTAAAAAAACGACAGCCATATAAATTTCTTTTTTATTATTAATAATTTCTCTTCACTACTCTAGTTTTCCATACGGCTTTGAAAAGAACTTTGTTGTTTTTTTTTTCTTTGTATTTCTGAAAACTATATTTTTATTACAACCAAATTTAACTATTTAAACAAATAGGAGAATGTGCGTGATTTTCATTGCATCCTGTGTAATTCGGTTCCATACTAGAAATAAGATTTCGGTCAACGAATAACAATTCCCTTGTTATTCTCATTTTTACAGTGATACTTTCGTATTCTTCAACAATCTGTACACTTAAAAATAATTTATGAGTTCAATACGAAAAATTAAATTTATTGAAAACGTAAGCTTTTTTAACTACCAACTTGAATTCTTTATTCAACCCAAATTCAATGTAGTAGTGACATAAAATAAATAACTTAGAATTGTTGGAGAAATAAAAACGTTTATAATAAAACTGGAACATAAGCCAAGAATACTCAAAGGTAAATATCTGTGGAATATAAAATAATTCTACTAATATTGCATTGAGAATATAAATTAAAGTTTTAATAATATTAAAATTAGTTAATATTACTAAAACAAAACTCCTTCTTTAATAAAATAAAACCTATAAATGGATTCCAGAAGAGTTTTCCATCTAAATGTATTACTATGAGATGTGAATAGACATGACAACCCTTAGATACTGAATCTATTCCATAGTAACTTCCCTAAAGGGAATAAAATATTTCAAAGCGAAGAAACAAAGACACAGCAACAAAGCCGGAAAACTTGGAACTCGTTGAGCTGAATACATGCATGTAAAATATAGAGGGCGCCCCATCACCAAACTTCACATGTCGCAGTTTTTAACCAGCACCAACTTCTCTACCTTCATGAATAATTCTTTTTTTTTCTTTGAAGGCACCACTCGAAAGCGCATTAAACAACTTAAGGGAAGGAATTTATTTCAATATTTCAAAATATTTTAGATTTTCTAGACGCTAAGAGAAATAACCATTCATATTTTTTTTTTAAATTATTAATTAAACAAATTTTTCTTTCTCTTATCAATGTTTTATATAAATTTGTCCACAAAAATGTATCACAATAACCAGGCACGGAATAAATTTTAAAAAAATGTAAATAAAACATTATTCAGTCTGGTGGTTGATATTTAGTCATTAAAAAAGACTCTACCTCAGCTACAAACAGCAGTCTGTTAACGTGTCCTCATGACTTTTTGTAATATGATTATCTTCATGTCATGTAATCTATAATTGGCTAGAAGTTTGTAATAGCTATGATGTATTATTATAATTACTGTAATTATAAATCGCTGATGAAGTAGTGAAAGTGTATTGGAGTAATGAGAGATCCTTAGTGTACTCCTGCTGAAGCATTTCAAGGAAAGAAAACAGTACCTGAAAAATAAATTCTGCTAGAAGAAACAAGAGAAAAATAAGAGAGTATTCACGTATCAAACCATAAGATGGGTCGTGTGATGAGTAACTTTAAATTGCGATGTTTGAGTAATTAATGTTCACACAAAATATACATTTTGCTTGTCATTGTATCCATTGATAAATGATAAAAATATTTATATTTATTTATATGAAAAAATATTAGCCAGAACAAAGAAATATTACTACTTTTGGTTTTAATTTAAAGTATATAATTATTATAAAACCCACAATTTTTTTTTTTTAATTTTGGCTCTTGAGGCTTTGATCGTTGGACAACCCTAATAAAGCTACAGAAAACTCATTGTGGATAAAAAGTGATTTTTAGCTCAAAATCATTTTTAATTTTTTAATTGAGGTGGCCATTAGTGATGCCCAAATCGTCTTCACCGTCAGACCAGCGTTCCCCTCCTCGTCCCTTTTTTTTTCACAGTATTCCGTTGTTGGCAACATAGTGATAGTAGATGCTCTATATTTTGAACTAGGAGCGAAAACATCAAAATATTTTGAAGACTTAGCAAACAATATTGTGGACAAATACTTTACCGCCAAAGAAGTGGTAAAACAAGGTTTGAAATATATATTTCACGATTTAAAACTAATTCATGCTTCCACAGTAAGCTCATAACACTATGATTTCACAGTGTTATCAATTTCTCTTATACATTCTGATAGTTGACTTTATATCATACATATTATTATAAGATATCTCCACATTCCTGATCTGTAAGATTTGAGAAAGAATGTTACAAACCAAACTTTTGAAGGCAATAAGAATCTAAAAAAAAAAATTATTTCTTTATAAAGTTATTTTGTCTAACACCTTAAATAAAAGAGCCCCTACACTATTATGGAATATAAACTAAATAAAGGAATACAAACATAATTGTTGGATTTTTGGAAACTGCTCTATTAGCAAATTTATATCAGCATTACAACAAGTACAATCAAGTTTATAGCGTAATGTTAAATGGGTTTTGGTTAATGCTGGAATATTAGTCGGATAGCCTAAAAACGAGATATCTTATTCAAGAGAATAAAGTTTAGCTTAAAATCCTATATTTCTCTTAACAAAAGATAATGTAAAGAAAAATTAAAAACAGTTATAGATTCATTGTGCTATGTCGAATCTAAGGTAAATTAGATTTTTAAAAAACTATGTGAAATAATACAATAGAATTGGGAGAAGTTTCAAAAATCCAGCAGGTATGTGATAATAGAGGTATCAGGTCTACGGTTGCGTAACATTCCGACTAATTCTATAACATGATTTTAAAAAAACAACAATATATTAGCCACGTTGATTCCAGTACAACTTCTGTAAAAATCTTCTCTCTAACACATGTTCTTCAAAAGATATTCTTAGGAAGAGTTTCTCTTTACAATTGTATCCACCAACCTAATTAATATCAGAAACATTTTGCAGATTTAAAAAAAAAAAAATCCAGTTATCTGTTTTCTTCTCTCACTCTCTCTCTCTCTACTTAGGCATTTATAATAATTTTGAAACTTTCCTAACTCCATTTTCATTTTATGTTGAATATTTTATTTTAAAATTTAACTTTTGCTCTTTTTTCTGTAAGTACTGACCACGAAAAGTTTGTATGATGAAAACAAAGTTTTATAACTTAATTTATTTCCTGGAAAAATAGTATGATATAATTAATTTATTAACTTTGAATGTTATGTTTACTTGTAAATTAAATAAAATAAATTGGAAATAAATAATTCATATCATCCATTAAGTTCAAGGGACCAAGTTGGTCAGGACCAGCTGGGACAAATTGGTCTTTAGAATACAGTTTGATTTCCCTGGGGAGGATTTTCAATTTGTTTGATTAGTAGTGCGTAAAATAGAAACAAGAGTATACTAAAAGAAACAAATCGAAGGGGGAAGAATTTAAAAAAACCAATAAAGTAACGTAAGTTAATTACAGTCGTCCATGTAATTGGAAAAAAAAAATTCAACCTAACTCCAATTTAACCCTTGTAAAATAGTTAATTTCAGTTTAACAAGGAAATCATATTAAATTTGTTAGGAAAATGTTAATACAATCAAGTAACTAACTTGGAGAAATCATAAAAGGGCGATAAGTTATTCTTTTTGTTTAGGAAAAAATATGAAGAATATGACAGAACAAGAAATATGACTGATGCAGATAGACAAATATCATTCTTCTTTTTCAAAAATAGGATTCTGAAATGAAGGATTGGAGTCAAAAGATAAAATACCGGGGCCATTGATATGAAGCAAAAATTTAATAATAATTTAGATATTAGTAACCTGCTTTTTGATTGAAAATTTTAAATACCGATCTAGAAAATCTCAAATTGTACGTTTAGTCAATCCTCACAATATTTTATAATAATTCAAGCGTTAAGAGAAGGTTTAACCCTCTATATTCTTACTGTTGATTCTGAATCTTCAAATCAATAACTATCAAACAATGAGGCATCTTGATACTTGCTTTGACCCACAAATATTCAAGAGAAAAAACTAGATTCTTTACTGACCTCGCTCTAAAAGAAAAAAAAAAAGCTATAGTGATTTTCAATTGTTTGTACTCATTATATAAGACATCATATAACATATTATTACTGATTTTTTTTTTTACTAACATTCTTTATGATTAATATATCATAGGCATCAGTGAACATTTATATTTCTTAAAAACGTTTTAATTTATTTGTGTAATTATTAAACTAAATTATTCACTATACTAATGTCAAAGTAAGAAAAAAACAACAACAATGTAATCACTATGTAAAGCATTATTCTGAGCAGAGAAAAAATCTTTTTTGTCCAGATTTGATTATAAGCCATTACTTTACAAAGCCATTTTTTTTTTAAGATCTAAGCTATCGAATTTAGTTACTTAAAAAAAAAAGTCTCCCTTGTTTTCGTTCAACGAACGAACAAAAGCTAATAAAGTGGATCTTTTGCTTCGAGGTAGGTCAAAAACAATTAAGGCAAGTGGAATTCGTGGTAAGCGACACAAAAAACTAAAATAAAAAAATACTACCTTAAAAAACTCTACCTCCCTCAGTGTTATTAAAAAAAAAATTAATGAAAGCCAATTACGCCACCAGGAAGTAAATTTTAGTCACCCGTTTTAATCACAATAATATTCTAATAACCAATTAAAAATGTTTGTATACAATAATTGATTTCAGCAAAATTAATATTTCAATTAAATTTTCATGAACAACCAATCCCAGTAATTGGGTAAATTGTAGGGGTAGGGGTACAAAGACATGTCATTGATGCAGACTAGCTGAAAATATTACTGATACGTTGTGCTTTAGGTTTATGTTTTCCTGATATTAAACTATATCTCAATAGACATCCGATCAAATATAATAAATGTCATTGTTTGATATGAATGAGCCACTTACTTAACTTTATTTCTGGTCTTATTCTCTGCCCTACAGTTAGTTTGCTGTTTTTTAAATTGAGACATATTATTGTTAATTTACTTACAATTACTAGGATAAATATTATTAACTACTAGTGAAATGCTCACATTTAATAACTGACGATGCTGTAATTATTTCTTTGTACTTAAATTGTTTTTTCAATACTTGCGTAATGTAATAATTTAGTGATGATAAGCAATTAAAATAAATACTAGTGAATTTTTTTAATACATAAGTTTTACGAAAACAAAGATACACTTTCTTCAAACATGAATCTTGAAATGGCCTATTACCTAGAATCAGTGAATTAACTAACTACGAACAGCCGAGAGTCTTGGTCCCTAAGAACATAGTTTATTTATGATAGCTGCCAGTAAAAGAATATATCCAGTGTTTTGGCGACGTAATATCCTGGTTGATAACCTTAGTTGACCCGTACCGTTTCTATTTAGAGAAGAAGATTCACGCCAATCTGGATCCAGAATAAGATTATGTAAGGTGTAAAACCTAGAGCTCCTTATAACTGAAGGCTTTCAAGGAGAGAACTAGAAATAAAAAAAAATTATAATCATATGATACACAAAATGGCGAGCATACTATCATCTTAAATGCTTTGTTACAAAAAAAAAAAATGATTTTGCAGCGTTTAGTAACACTCTCCTATATGTCCAGTTTCGTCAGCACATAGTAGGGTTAGTAAATGATATTAATAATATGGATATTTTCTTGTATTGGTTAAGGATACAAAGAAATATAAAATATACAGGAAATATGAAATCCTTACAAAAAGAATAAGAATATAAAACTTTTTGAGAGAACGAAAATTTGCCGTTTAGGAGGTATAATGAACTTGAAAAATTGTTAGCGAAAGCTCATCTGGTATCCTTTGTTAGAAAGAAACAGTTGGAGTGACATGCCTGTGGGTGGGATACAGAAAGAACGTATACAAGGTGAGCCTGAAGGAGAAACAGTACGGGAGTATGATCTTTAAGATAGGAGGATGATAGGAAGAAATGTCTAATAAGAATGGGAGTCAACGGATGGATGAGGCTCCCCTAGGATAGAAGAGAGTAGATTAGGCTTATGGATGAGCCCTAGGCCCCTGTGTTAGGAGTAAAATTAAATGATCTTGTACACTATCTTTAATCTTCTTTTCGGCTAATTGACTGATCAAATTTTCATCGTAATCATACCAACCAGATCGATTCTCCTAGCCATCTTTTCAATCTATCTAACGAACAGTTCTCATATATAGAGAGCTAATGCCTTAAAAAAATTATCTTTAAAGATGCTTTTTGGAGTTAAGGTAATCCCGAGCTCCTCAAAAGGTAAGATCAACGGGTATTGTCTCCTATTAATCATATGTTGAGGCATTCTAAGCTGTTTTACAAAAACGATAGTGTAAATAAGGTATTTTATTAATCCATTACTAAGAGAAAACTTGTTATTAACAATTATTGAACAACATTAATGATTTTCAATTATCATTACGTATTTTTATAATTAATCATTAATTACTACATGATATTCTTTAGAAATTATTACATAAATAAAAATAAAACATTTTAATTATTAAAATTATAATTCGCCTTTGGCTCTATGTTTAATCAGTTAGTAGGTGCTTAAGACAGTGTTGGAATAGGTTCGTGCTCGGGAGTAATGAAGCAAGGTGGAATTTCCCAACCACAACTTTAATGGCAGCCACGTACTAACAAGATTAAGGTCCGACGAGTCTAACATGTTTCGCCTGGCAGAGAAAAATTTACCTTTATTAACTGTCACAGGCTCCTACCCTCCTACCCAGCCGAGCACGTCCTCACAGCGATTTGTCCTCTGCGCTCAGCGGTGGTGGGTGTGAGCCTTCTATACATACAAATATAAAAGTAGTAATTAATCCAAAATCCTAGCATATAGCTGTAATAGTTCTCTTAATCCATCAATATAAATCCAAATAGATAATTGAATTTTGTCAGAAAACGTTTATTATTGTATACTTTAAGAAAATTACTCATTTTTTTTTTAGAGAACTTGTTAAATTCTTTTTAAATAATCTACAATGTCGTATTTTGGAAATTTGCATCACACCTTCCTTAAAAATATTTCTACAACCTGCACAATCACGCCAGGATAAGTCTGAAACTAACTACAAGTTTTCAAGATTTAGACAAGAAACGGACTATATGAGTCCATACAAAAGTATCTGTAATAGATATCACGAAATAAGAAGAATGGGGATTTTTTTCAATCCAACGACTAGCTCAGCCTTTAAATATATACTCATTTAATAGATAGTTAAATCAACCATCCCATGTTACCATTCTTCCCATTCTGTATAGTTATAGATGGGATATCGAAAGTGAAATACAGATTATTTTGAAACCTATTAATACTATTAAAATTATAATTATAATTTATTGATTTGCAATACCTTTTTAAAATCGCTAATTTATCTATAGTTTTACAAGCGTGGCCTAATCAAAATCGATTTTTCCCCACCTTTTTGAGTTTTCGAACTAAATGATTCAACTACTGCTAAGGTACGCACAATTAATCATTTATTTATTTGGTGCATAAAATATTTATTTTTGTTTGTTGGTTTATTCATGTTTAAAGGCGTAAAACCTTCTGGTCATCAACGTTTATTGACTATTATAATTATAGAGATACACACACTTAACAAATAAAATAAAAAATGTAATAATAACAAAAAATAAGAATTATGAGATAATAATAAAATAAAAAATTAGAATTAAAACTAAAGAAAGGCTATAATTTGGAAAGGAGGAATTAATTTTAAAAATTTAAATACCAATGTGCCTTTAGCTTTCTCATCGGGGAAAGTCTCATATGAATTTGAGATCAGTCCTATTCTGCTTACTGTTGGTAAATAGTGAGGGTATTCATAAAAAATATGTTTAATCATGAGGATGGACGGGGAATATTAGTATGTTAGAGATTGCGGTTTTCTGGCCAGATGAGAAAGCGTAGGGATAGTATGGCCTTTTCTTAAGCGGGTTAGAGCAGCTTCCACCCTGCGGCAGCTGCGGTAGGATATTGACCTTTTTATTTTTATTCTTTGATTGGCCTTGAAACTGGTTTAACTTTTACCATAAAATAATTTTCAACGTTGAAAATATGTCAATTATTGATCGAAATAATTCAAATCTGACCCATTCGAAGCTCTCAGCCATACTTCAGTAGTATAATTAAATTATTAATTTTTTCAGTCACGCACTACACATATCCGAAATCCATAATTAAAATCATTTCTGTTGGAATGAAGATAGTTTCGAATTTTAGATTGTAGGTATCTTGAAACATGAAAAATATTTATATTTTTTTTTAAATATCAAATAATATGTATTCATTTAAATAATTTAATAAAAGATAAAGAAAGGAAACATCTATTTTTTTAAAGTGTAAATTTTTATTAAAACATATCAGTTTTCATCTAAAAATTCATTTTAAGAATTCCTGTATTAAAATTTAGTCTATTGTAAGTGTAGGTATCTGATATCCAAAGCTACATGAAAACCTTTTCCGCAAAGAATTCAAGATTTTTATCATAATAGGACAATTTCTTTTTAAAACAAATCCTTTTATCAGATAATAGAGGGCATCTCAGATTGATATTTAGCTAAAAAAAAGTATGGCATCGGGCATTGGTACAACAGGTCTCAGTTAATTCTTTATAATAGGAAAATTCATACATTATTTTGAAATTTAAAAACAATGATGTAATGAATGATTTTCCCCAAAATCAGTAATTAAATATATATTATTACTTTTGTGCTGTGGTGTAGATTCCCAGACTTCGGTTCCTAAATCAAGTGACGAATATTAAATTCTATCCTCAGGACTACCATAAATTGGGTCAAGGATGTTAATAACTCATTCCTTACCGTATGATCGATAAAGACAGGGACAAAAAGAAGCGAGAGAGGCCTTTGATGCAAGAGGGATGACGCTGGAAGGGATTAAACACCGCTGGGATTAACCTAACCTAACCCTACTAGGACCCTTTTTGCCGAACCGATACGGGAGCGCTATAACCAGATTAAGCTAGCTCCGCGTATTAATTAGCCAGCCAATTTAGGCTGCCCTAATCATTAAGTTCTGGCAAAACTGATCCCACCGCTCTATCGGTCCTTTCCCTTATTTAACTTTAGTTAACGCTACCCAGTTATCTTAACTAATCGTCACTCTCTTACAAATCCCCTAACACCAATAAATGAAGTCAGATGGTTAATTTACGAATATACAAAGTAAATAATGTATTTTTTAGGGTTTA
The DNA here is from genome assembly GCF_000696795.3 of Halyomorpha halys. Lineage (NCBI taxonomy): Eukaryota > Metazoa > Arthropoda > Insecta > Hemiptera > Pentatomidae > Halyomorpha > Halyomorpha halys. Next base: position 26,581 of record NW_027107989.1, on the reverse strand, counting down.
TTTCTCAATAAAAAAAGTGTTGTGTAGCTTTTTTGTGTGTAACCTGTTGTTGATTTCTCTGTTATTCCGCGAAACATAGTGCGAAAAGTTTCGATGAAATGTCTATATGATGTGTTCAAAATATTTTTGATATTTTATCATGCATTATTTCTAGAATAGAAAAATATATATAGTATTATGGGAGCCAATTTCCTCTAACAATAAACCTTGTAGTACAGTAGAATGCATGAATCCGCCGATCTATAAATATTATGCATATTAGAGTATAAATTTGATAAACAAAGAGTAATAAGAAAAATAAAACTATTTTTATGTAGAGCTATAAATATATTTTTCGACTATATTTTAATGTTTATATAACTATCTAAAGAGATTAAACTTTTAAACTAAGATTTTTTTGGAATGATATCATTATTTGATTGCCGCTAAAACTTAAGATTTTTGTTTTAAAATAGCAAGAAATTCATTTCCGAAATAAGTTGAGTTTTATAATAATTTTCTGGTATATATTTTATGAACTGGGTTTTATGAATCATGCTTTGGACTAAAGCAAAAACACGGGTGAACAGAATTTTTAGTCTGGATTATAAATGTCGTTTTTATTTGTTCTATGTAATTTGGTTTCGTATTCAATTCACTTTTGTTAAATGTAAAAATGATTAATTCTCGGCTTTAATACCAACATGAGCCATTTTAGACTTCTTTTAGGTGAGTAAAGGATAACTTTCAAAATTCATTATTGGATACTATTGTATTAAGTTCTAGTTCGACTGGAATAGCTTTCTTTTTGTCTTAAAATAATTTCTGGAAAATCATTATTATATAGGAAATCTTCAGAATCTTCATTAAGGCATTTTCGAATTGCTGCAGTCCTAATTTTATACACAATTGAGGTATCCTCTTGATAGGATTATTTAATTGCTACCTATTTGATATTATGTATTCCCTATCTGATCTCGGTTCGTTTGAGATATATTTTCTGACGGCAATGTGATTGATCTACTCTACTGTACCATACACCAAGGATATACTTATTTAATCATAGAACCAACATCTATGCAGACCAATTTAAGACATTAGACAGAGCAAATCATAAGGGCAAGATGTGTTAAGGGGATAAAACTGGGTTCTAATTTAGAAACTGAATTTTTAACTCAGTAGACCGCAGAATGTGTAAATCAAGAGAAATTAAAAAAATGAAAAGTTTTCGAACCCAATTACCAATTTAACTTAATGTATTTCAGAACAGCTGAGAATGTTACATAACCAAAAGTTATAGTTAATTCAAAATTAACTTTCTTTGAAGCAGTTGCAGAGTCGACTTCTTTTGTAAAAGGTGTAGAAGCTTTGTTCGGCACTGGCACAATGCACTAGTTTTGTAGTTTTTTATTGTTACCCACATTAAATTATTCAAATAAAAATGACCTAACTTGGGAAAAATTCACTTAAACTTAGTAATAATTGTAAAAGATATCAACTTTTTTAGCCTTATACTGATAATAGCAAAACTTTTATAGTTTATAACTATCAATTAATGTTTTAATAAGAACTAAGGCAAAAACATTTGATAAGACATACCGGTTCTTAGATACCTATGCCAGAATGTCAAGCTGTTACCTATCCACTGCTTGATGATTACTATTAACGAACCAGGGTCAATACCACTATTGATGACCTTTGATATTGATAATTACTATTAATGCAGGATCGCCATGGTCAATACCAGCAATTGATGACCTTCTGCTTGTTAGTATCCAACGAGGCAGATCCAATTAGTGATAGCAACAGGTCCCTCAGTGACACTGATAGATGTTTCTTTCAATCATCTATGACTAGGTCAATTCATTCCCACATTCACAAAACGGTTTCGCACATTATCATCACTGCAGTACGACTTGAAATTTGAAATAAATGAAGTTTTAGCTGCGTTCTATATACGTTGATTTATTTCAGGGAGTGCTCAATCTCACTATAACGCGTGCCACAACCAACGGCTTTTCCTATTGAGGTGTGCTACAAATATACCTCCCCTGTTCTGAGGCATACTACTAAAGATACCATATCAGATAAGTTGAAAATAAAATAAAAATTTATCATATTTTTTATTAATTTATTATTGCTATATTATTTAATCAATATTTATATTGCAGGATTAGACATGAAAATATTAATGAATGGTCTATAGATTTTTTCATTCAATTAAATATGAATCATTATTTAATTTTGATTAAAGCCCTTTTTATATAAGATTTTACAAACTTTGTCAAATCGATATATGTTTCAAATGTATCCATAAACTTCTGTTATCTATAGGGCAGATTTTTAAAAAATGATAGTTTTAAATTCAATTTTTACAATGTCAAATATTCCATTTTATATCTCAACGTCAATTAGTAAGTATACATAATACATCATACTTAAAAAACTATAATATAAAAATGTGTAATTTTTTATACATAGGAAATCTTCAACATAAACATATTGTGTGTTTTTTTTTTGTTAGTGTGTTTTACGAGGGTCGGTAGAACTCTTCAAAAGACACGGATAGTCCCGTACCTATCCGTATAGT
>NW_027107989.1:23745-23962 GCF_000696795.3 Halyomorpha halys | reverse complement strand
TGGCTATAAAAACAAAATGGCGGCCGGGTAGACTCAGCCCCTGGCAAAATAGCGGTAAACGAAAAGAAAAAGGACGTGAGACCCTAAAAATAAAATGGTGACAATCATAAAACAAAATGGTGGCCGGGTAGACTCAGCCTCACAATAAAGCGCTGAACGAAAAGAAAAAGAACGCGAGACCCCCATAATAAGATGGTGGCTATCAAAAACAAAATGG
>NW_027107989.1:18859-21003 GCF_000696795.3 Halyomorpha halys | reverse complement strand
TCGCAACCATACAACCAGCGGAACGGCCCCTCCCCGTTCCAATAATCCACTAGCGTCAGACAACCAAGTAACAACCTTCAATGGACCCCTCACCTCAATATTGAATACATAAAGACAAAGTTTAAATCTTGATTCTAAATGTTCGACAACTTTTAAGAAATTAATTAATTAACAAGAGTTTTAGTAAGATAATGTTTGCTATGATAGAAAATAAAACTATATTTAAAATTTCATGGGAAATTTTCGCAGTGTTTGTAGTTGTTGCTACTAACTCAATAACTATGCCCAGAAAGATCAGCAACTAATTAACAACAGAATAAAAATTTGTTTTATTTGAGGTCAAAACAAAGCCCGTACAACCATTCTTTCTTAAGATAAAAATAATTTACTATTCCTTTCACAGACTTGGGTATGGAAAGTATTGGGATAATGAAAATTTTCGAACGAAGTTGGTTTTACCCACTAAAACCAACCTCCCTACACCTTTTTCTCACCCTCCACAGGACTGCCGTTAGGCATTACATCATGGAGGGGAGAGTCGCTGAGTACCGCCTCAATCCTTTCTTCATGAAAGCAGGGATAGAAGAAGAAAACATATTGTGTGTTTTTTTTTGTTAGTGTGTGTTTTACGAGGGTCGGTAGAACTCTTCAAAAGACACGGATAGTCCCGTACCTATCCGTGTATGGGATTTTTTCCCACTAAAACCACCGCCCTACACCTGTTCATTCCTCTCCACGGGACCGCCGCTAGGCATTACTTCATGGAGGGAAATGGCTGAGCGCCGCCTCGTTTTCTTCTCATGGTTTTCACATTTCCATGCTAGTCACGTCTTCCGGATATCTTTTCCGCTCTCAACCTCCTCAGGATGACTGTGGTGAATCTCATCACTGCGTTCCAATGCTGGGCTGAGGGTAGCATATGGCTTACCACGTTTCCTGGTGCGATGCATCCTCCAAACTCTTTCTCCAATTCACTCCTTTCTGCCGCAAAGCGAATGTAAGTGAAAAACACGTGATCCACTGTTTCCTCTTCAGTCTGACATCCAGGGCATTCTGCGGTGTTGTCCAGTTTGAATCGGTACTGGTAGGCTCTAAAGAATCCATGTTCGGTAAAAATTGGGTTACGTAAAATTGCACCACTCGGAATATGCAATCTCCCAACGCTGCTGCCACTAGTCGATGGCTATTTTTCGCTCTTCTTCTCTTTAAAGGTGAAAGCGTCGTCAATCGTGCCTACTTCTTTCTTCAACAAGGAGTTCCACAGGCGGCATTCGGCCTATCACGCACACCGCTTCGTTGGAAACAGTTCGAAAAGCACTAACTCTCCTTAAAGAAACTTATTAAGAAGTATTTTAAGTAATACTGGGAACGAATTTCGTGCCTACCCACCGTGACTGTGATGGACTTTGTTTGCTTCCTGCTAGTTACTATTCCCAGTATTGTGATCTGCAAGTTGTAGGCCTACCAAAGACAGCCAACCTTGGGCCGTAGCAACAGCCTGGTTAGCGATGAGGGTAACTTCATCCAGGTACTTCACTGCTACTACAACTGCAACATCATTTGCGAATCCCACAACTGTGGCTCCCTCCGGCATTGTCAATTTGAACATAGCATCGTACATGACGTTCCCTGGAATTTGCCCTACTACCGAGCCCTTTGGGACACCACCAATCACCTCTTATCTCCTTTTTTCTAAAAGATAAAACAGAACTCTATCTTTGAAGTAGTCTGTGAGAACTCTCATAAGATAAGCTGGCACCGCCTAGTCCGTAGGGCATCTATTATACAGGTCCATCTTGCAGTGTTAATAGCATTCTTAACATCTAGAGTGATGATTGCTGTATAACACTTAACACCTCTCTTCCACCTTGCTCCTGTAATTGCTGTACGGGCCATCTCGACTACCAATCCAACAGTATCTATCGTGACGAAATCTTTACGAAATCCGTATTGAGCCCACGAGAGGCCAATAACCTTCGCCATGAATTCAAGTAGCCTGGGGGGAAAGGATTTTCTCAAATACCTTACTCATAGTATCCAATAATCAAGTTGGACGATAGGTTGACGGGTCTTCCAGTCTTCCCTTACTCTTTGGAATAAGTACGAGGCGCTGTCTCTTCCAAGGTTTAGAAATTGAGCCTTCA
>NW_027107989.1:12726-18439 GCF_000696795.3 Halyomorpha halys | reverse complement strand
AGGTATCATCACCCAGATATACATATAGCATACCTCCTATATGTATGTACCAGATATTCAATAACATCATTATAGGAGGGTATGAAAAAAAAAAATAAATAAAAAATAGTATTCGCCTGTTCAGGGAATAGTATTCTGACAATATTTTGCCATCGTGCCTTTACTTAGTTTCCTGAGTGCTATTTCGTAAGGCCTACCCGATGGGTCTGCATCCACCTCATCACAGAGAAATAATCAACACCTCATATCACCATCTCTCGTTGTTACCGCTAGTAAAAAGTAAATAAATATAAACTATAATAGGATTTGACAAACAAACTTAAGGTTGTAGGAAGAAAAATATTTGTTCCAGGTTAAAATCACATTTCCGGAAATAAGATTAGTAAAATAGACGCATTAAATACCATTGGAAAGCAAAAGATTTGGGGAAAAAAAACAATATTTTACATTTAAAGTAGTGTAAGGTAATGGAGGAAGACGAAAAATATTTCAATAAAAAGGTCTGTTCTAATATGAGTTTAATTTAGCATGAGTTTAATTAGCATGTACAATGGGTTCAGTCTCATAAATGATTTTAACATAGTTATTTGATAGCTTATAATACAATTATAATTATAATATATTATACATATTTTCAATTTTACTAACCCTAAATCAAAGCCTTTCACAGTCAAAAGGATAACTCGATAAAATCATTCTTAGTGTGTTCAATACTGATTTCATTAGAATTTAGCATTTAATAATTCAGAATGTAAACTTTATTACACTGATATATTTTTTTATGTTTCTGGTATACGTTTGTAAAAAAAATGTTCAAATGTTTTTAAAAGTAATAATGTTAAAAATACTTCCTCGTAAACAGTTAAAACTGGAGATTGTCAACTGAAAAGGTTCATTTGGGAAATTAGTACCGGGTTCAATGACTGATATAGAAATATCACATTTGAAACCAACGAAGTATAATTTCAATTCAAATAATACCAACCTTCTTTGAATTGAAATTATACTTCGTGATGTTCGCAACGTACAACATTTTTTAAATCAAAAAGTCAGAAAAATTTAAAATTATCTGTTACACTGTAAAATATTGCCAAAAATATTTCCTCTACATGAATAGATAAGAATTGTGAATTTTAAATTAATTTAATTAGCTTTTGTTTCAGTTTAGAAGATAGGTTTAATCTCAATATCTCCCTTAAAATCTTGATCAAAATTATTACAAAGTACAATTTGAATATAAAAAATAATTATAATCTATGAATGTATTATTGTTACTTTCTAATTTGAAGATTCAATCTTTAATTCGATCAAGATGTACTAAATATGTAGAACTTTTTTATTCCATATATATTTTATTCTACCTTTTTTGTATTTGATTACAATTATGTATTTACTATATTTAGAGACACCCTTAAATAAGAGAAAGTTTTTGTATCTTGGGGGAATATGGTCAAGAATATCTAAGAATGTAATAGTCGTACAGAATTTTTTTTCTCAACTTTCAGAACTTTATTGTCTCAAATATTGGAGTAATTTAGTAATAATCGAAAAAATATGAATATTTTGCATAAAATACAAGTTCTTCCAAAGCATGTTTATACGTAATAAATGAAGATTTGGGTATTTATTCAATTCGTAGGATCGATATTTAATAGTTAAAATGTAATTACAAAACACTTATTTTTTTTTACCTGTATAATCTAATCTATCTGTATGCTGCAATTATATTAAATTTAGTTTTGACATTAAACAAAATAATACTTATGTGTAATAATACGCAACCAATAAATACATTAACCTAAAATCAATTTACTGGAACAATTTCTGTAAAATATTTGTTGAACATTAACGAAATTCCAGTACGGTCATTGTAAACGTATACCGAAGGCGGATGGCTTGATAAATGCCCTTGATTTAGTAAAATAATGGGCACTAATGACAAGCAATTTATCTGTAGGGTAAAGTTGTAATGAGGAATTACGAGCTGATTGTGGATAAACTGGGCCGGCAGAATCTTCTCCCCCCCCCCCTCCGAATCAATTATTGCTGTAATAATAGATCTAACAGCGTCCCGCTCTAGTCAATGTCCCAGTTCAGGTGATCCCTCACTCCTGTGTAGCACGGTTTTAATTAAAGACCATCAGTAATGAACTACCACATAAGTTATTATAAACTGTAATTCACTTTAGACCTCTAATTATTGACAATTGTCAGGATATAAAATATAATAAAGGGAATTTCATAATTTCCTATTTAAGAAAAATGTATTAAAAAAATAAAACATATCACAGAAATTTAAAATATATATAATTATCATAAAGAATACCTGAGTTTTAATTACTGCCTTATTTTTCAAATATATTGAGGTGAAAATGCATATTACAATATATATATATATATATATATATATATATATATATATATACATTTCAGTTCTCATATCTGTGCTATGATGGTGGCGCAATATTGTAATTACTTTTGTATCTCTTCAAGATTAATTGATTGATAAAAAAAAATTCCACTATGGAATTCAGTGGATTTGACGGGCAATTTACTCCCGTGTTTTATTCATAAACTTAAACAAAAGGACAGCTTATCAAAATCAAAACAATTTCTGATACCTTGTCAAAAAGAAATGACACGAGGATGTGAAGAAACTAATTTATTTATTTTTTTTAAGGAAAAAATTGACAATGCATTTTACTTTCTGTGCACGGTTTTTTGCGACCAAAACCTTTAATAATAACTAAGATTTGCTTTTGATTTCTTTAAGATCACGCTCAACCTCTAGATTTTTTTTCCAATTAAACGTACCTCCACTTGAAAGAAACTGGGAAGAACCTGCAGGGCTACCCGGGGTTAACTCAAGGCTATAATAATAGAATAAATAAATATCTGCCACAGCCGGTTTCGTACCCAGGTCTTGAGGTTAGTAGCACAGTGCCTTTCTAACTGAGCTACCTCGCTCTCAATTTGAATTTAAAAATTTATTTGAATTTCAATTTTTTTTTTAACTAAAGCTTACTCTAAAAATAATACTTAAATTTAAAGTTATTTTATTGAAATCTCCATTTATAAATAGTTGTTGACAAAAAAAAATTGTTTTCTTCGTTAGAATGTTACTCATAAGTTCATAATCTCATGGTTCCTGTACCTAACAATAAAAACTATTTCAGTAGTAGTGACTGAAACTACATCAAAATTACAAAGAAATGGAAGAGCATGACCCTTCAGTGACAAGAAGAAACCTCACCCCCACTAATGAGGCCAAGGCAGGGAGGGAGGGCAAGTGGTAAGAAGGAGACTAATGAGGAGGAGGAGGAGGAGGGGGGAGGAGGGAGGACGATTTTATCTTGTGAAGGTGTCATCCTCAGGTAGCCGATTATCGTAGCCACTCCCTGCCTCAACATGTTCCCTTCACGAGGGCTCTTAACTAGGCTGTCGAGGAGGGCAACTCTATATGTAGGCCGCCTTATATAACATCATCTTTGCACATCTTTGGGGCGAAGTTTGAGTTAAGCTTAAAGTATGTTTTAATTACTATTTGTTTATAAAATAAATTGTTTTGAAACTGTATATTGTCGATGATAAAAATAAACTTGAAATAATATTAAATGAATCTTTATATATGTTTTCTGATATCTTGAATATATTAGATGGGCAATAAACAAATTTTAACTTTCGACGTCTGTTGATCGAGTCTGGCACCCAGGACTGCTATACAAGATCCATAAATTCCTATCCCCTACATACTTCCTCATTATCCCTTCTTATCTCTCAGACAGGTTATTTCAAGTAAATCACAACAGCGCTTATTCATCCCTGTTTCATCAGTCTGGTGGTGTACCTCAGGGTAGTACCCTTGGTCCTATCCTTTATACAGTTTTACAGCTGACATCCCAACCCATCCTAACACTATTCTCACCACGTATGCCGATGACACATCCCTATAGTGAATAATCAGTGAATAATCATCCTTCCATTGTATACCAATACCTTCAATTCCACATCACCACCCTCGAAGAATGGTTTCAAAACTGAAGGATTAAAATAAATTCCAGTAAATCCCACCAAATCACATTAAACCTTCGTCTTGCCCTACAGTATCTTTTAATAATACTCCACTCATTCCTGTTGAACAGATCCGTTTCTTAGGACTGAATCTGAACAAAGGACTGACATGGAATCCTCATACAAGACTGAAAAGACGGGAAACTGCTCGTCGATTCCGACTATTACAACATTTACTAGACAAACGGTCCAAACTTCCAATCCATTACAAAAGACTGATCTACATGACTATTATAAGGCCTATCTGGACATAAGGAGTTGAGCTCTTCCTCTTGAATCCAATCCTTACAGTCTAAAATCCTTCGTAAAAGCCTTAATGCTCCTTACTTTGTCACAAATCAAATCATCCATCAGGACCTCAATGTCCCCTATGTTGCCGATTTGGCCAGAACCAGATACCAATCCTTCCATAATAAACTTCCCAACCACCCAAACCAACTCGTTTCTAACCTGGCTTCTCCTTCACTACCTAATAATCCTCCTAGACGCCTGAAAAGAAGATGGCCTCGAGATCTTCTCCTTTAGAAATGTTTTTTGAGTTCTATCAATATTATCATGTCATAATATCACTTACAGCAAATTTACTTGATGTGTATATATGTATACAGTTGTAAATATCAATAAATAAATTATTAAAAAAAAAACATTCAACGTAAGCCAGAAAAATTATATTTTAAGATTTCTCTAATGATGGCAATGTTGGACATGTAAACTTATGAATAAAGAGTGTTGGGACTTTATGGATGTAAATTATTTCAAATAAATTAAATAAATCATTTGATCATACGAATAATTATCCAAATCTTTAGCTTGTTTTATAATTTTAATTATTAAATTTTATTGTTCAATCAATGCCCAAGTAAATCATCTGAAAAGGAACTTAATAAAAAAATAATTAATAGTACATGCACAAAAACAAGACTTTTTAAAGCTTAAAACTCCTTTTTTATCTCTACCTCCTTTAATATTGTTTATACTTTGCTTTTAAAGCGAATTGGATACTTGATTTTCACGATAAAACAGTAACAATGGTTGTACCAATAACTCTATCAGGTAATCAGATACGTTTCTTTATTTAACGGGGAACAAAAAACGGCAAAAAACGGCAATAAACGGGAAATACGAGTTTTGTATGGAATTCATGGCAACTTATGGTAGCAGGAGGGAGAGGTGCAATACAAAGTGAAGCTCTGTATTGTACGAGATGACAATGACCAACCTGGCAACGAATTGACCGCTATTCGAGAACCAATTTAGCCAGAAAGGCTGCAGGCAATGTGTGTCCGTAATAGGAGAACCCTCTCGCTATGGAGAATAAAGCCATCTGTGATTCTTGGTAAATGCCAACCGAGAGTAAGTAATAAGTAAAATATCTAAACTGCAACAAGGGCATCTGGATAATTTCTTATTTTTAAAATCTAACAAAAAACGCCTATTTCGATTTTTTTACACGTATATATTTTATTTATTCTTGTCACAATAGCATAATTAGCAAATAGATAATTTGGATAAAGTAAATGTAGTTATTATTATTAGTTCGTTTGTATAGTTCTGTTGTACCGTATAAATTGTAATTTGCAATATTTTCTTAATCTACATTTTTTTTTTTTTTTTTTTTTTTTTTTTTTTTTTTTTTTTTTTT
>NW_027107989.1:1416-12676 GCF_000696795.3 Halyomorpha halys | reverse complement strand
TTTTTTATAAAACCGATGACTAATTTCAATTCAGTTGGTTTACTTCCACGTTCCTGAAAGCGACAATCTTTTTCTATTAAAAAAAAAAATGATTTATTTAAAGAGTTGGCTAATTCTATTCTTCACTTAAAATATATTTATACAATTAATGATCATGCAGTACCTAAAAACAAAGAAATAAATAAAATGAAACTAAATCAGTCAACCTAAGCTTTGAACCCGTTGGAAACGATTCGCAAATTTTTACATTTTACATTCTCATGTATATATATATATAGACATATTATTACTTTTACTTACCTATTTATGGAATAAATATTATTACTTTCACTTAGAGAAACATGGAATATATAAGGGAACTATTGCAATTGTGGAACTATTAACTAACAAAACTATTGGAATTTCGACGGATAAAAAAGTTTTGAGGCCCTAAAATAGTCTGTGAGTTCATGTATGTATGTGTTTGTGAATAACCTAGTCCAAAAATAAAAAGCCGCACAATACTGAACTTGCATATTTAAGGAAAGTATATGATTGCAGAATGTATTCGTCTTAGTATCTAAAGAAACTAATAAATACGAATTTATTGTTAATTTTTTTGTTTTTGGATACCACAAAAATGCGATAATTTTTATAAGTAGGTCTACGAGCTACATATAGTTCCTGACCTCCTTGCACAAATTAGTAGGCGAAATATAAAATAAATCAGTAGCTCGGGTAGTTTAAGTTAAAAAACTTTTTATCTCTATTGAACGCGTGAAATACAATAAAAATACTTCGAGTACATCCCTATAAAAGTAACTAAGTATCGCAAAATGGTTTCACCATGTATTTTTATGTAGGTGATCAGTCTATCTAAAAAAAAAAAAATTAAAATTGTTCTAAAATAAAATATATTTAAGGAAGGTATATGTGTGGAAATTTAGAGCAACTTTTCGGTTAAATGGACCAGAAGTGCCATCCGTTTCTATTTTTCGTAGAATTTCAGAGTGTAAGAAATGGGTGCGTTTTGTGTTCGAAACTTTAGCTTTCTCCCACAGTTTAAGTCGATCAGTCAAAATTGGTTTCAAGTATTTTCTTCTAAAGTAATAGTTTGTCAGTTGAAATATGAAATATACTGTGACTAAGTCTATATAGCTGTCCATATCACCGGTTTAAGCTCTTGTCTTGTAAGTCTGGATACTTGGTTCCTTGTCCATCAGTTTCCTGATAATGATCCGAAATTAAATAAGAAAGGGATTTTATTTTTCTTCAAAATATTATTATTTCGTTATTATAGTCCGCTTTTAAGTGCTTGAATAACACAAGTACTTTTGTGTAATTGTTATTGGAATTCGTGATACAATATTGTATAATGATAAAGTAAGTAATACAAATAAATTCTAAATTTTTTAGGACACAACTATTTTAGCATACATTTATTTATATATGCTATATATGTTAGTCTTGTTCGAGACTGTCAGTTTTATTAATAATAACAAAAATTATTCAAATAGTCTCAACATATTACATATCCAACGTTTCTGCCGATTCGTCCATCATCAAGGACAATCTTAATTTTATTAGATAGCATCACAATGATTCATTAACATTTTTGCAGGCTATTATGACAGGTCAATTTAGCGATTTTTTTAATTTTAAAGTTTTTTAATAGATTGCCTTTTACAATGGCCGAATGGGCCGAAACGTTGAATTTGTAATATGTTCTAATAAAGAAAGCTGAGACTGTTTGTATATATATTTTTTAATAATATAACCTTTTTTTTTGCCGATCAATTTGAACAGGATATTACTAAATTGTCGTTGGAAGATTCCCTGAGCGCCATTTGGATCCCATCAGTCACTCAGCAAAGAATCCCCTCCCTTCGCCCCAGTCATTAGGGAGAGGAGCTGACCCGTCAGGATAAGTCGAGCTTTACACTTGGGGAATAACGAGCGAATTCAGGAGGGAGGGAGGTAAAAAGAGGGAAGAATTTATTTCAGTAATAGAAGGGGATCTGGTTGGATTAGGAAATTGTATAAATAAAGAAGGACCGCAGACATCGTTACTAATGTAGGATATTGAGGGAATCGAGGTCCAGATAAAAGCCATTAGCATCTGCTATCCGCATTATATCAGCCCAAAGTCACCCCAAAATATATCACCGTCCGCTAATGATAATGCGGGCCTCTAGACCTGTAGAGTTCCAATCATTAAAGTGCTTCAGTACCAATACAATGGTATTCCTAAAATCTATATGGATCAGAAGAAGCTGATGAAAAAAAAATCCTTTCAAAACACATTAATTCACAATTATAATAAAATTATTGTGAGTAAATGTGTTTTTGTGATATAAGTGAATCATATAAGTGATAATGGGTAGCTCATTGGTAAAACAACAGACTATTAACTCCAATGACCCGGGTTCGAATCCGACTGTGGCAGATAATTATCATCTGTTACCTGAAGTCGTTGAGTCAGGCCTATGGTTTAGGGAGCCCTCTGGGGTCCACCCAGCCTCATAAAGGGGGTACTCCTAATTGAGTAAAAATCTAGGAGGGGAGTGTGATGCAGAATATTGATGTGATCGGCATATTAACACAGGAACAACTGTTAAACAATACACAAATGATAAAAAATACAGCCACAAATGATAATTAAAAAATACAAGTCTGTAAGGACGTGATGTCTGGGCACTTCGGGGCGTTCGCAACAATGCTTGATACCCACTATTGGGAATATACTCCATATAGCTGAACAAAATTCGAAAATTGTCCTATCTCGCTAGAAAGGTCATGCTAATCACATATGAGTATAAAAATATACTCAAATTAGAGAAAGGAAGTACACAATGCTCACCATTACACAAACATGAGAAAACATGATGATCATCGCCAGTACTGGAGACTCGTGAGGTCCTTCGTCAACAAGAAGCGGATTGTCCACCTCACGTCAGGCGAAGATCTCCTGACATCAGGAGAACAGGCTGAACTCTTCGCCACAAACTATGCAGCGAGGGATGCTGAACGGACGACCAATGCACCTCATCCACAACTTTGACCACCGAGCCCCAACGAGAAGCCACTATTCTCCTCCTTCAACCAACTAAAGTCTGTATAACGAAGCGTCACAAGGCAACAAGGCGTCAGGACTGGACGGAATCCCGTATGTACTCATGAAGATGCTTCCTAGGAAGGGTAAGGCCTTTCTACTCAACATCTTTAACTCGTGCATGCGGATTTCGTACTTTCCCACCACATGGAAACGAGCTATTGTAGTACCTCTACTCAAACCGGAGTAGAAGAAGGTAGACACGACCGAGCACTATCGTCCGATCAGCCTCCTCTCGCACATGAGTAAGGCTGAAGCTGGAAATCTACAGCGATAATACCCCCGACTCTGCTTGATGGTGCACCTCTGCTGCGTCAGCTCTACCTAACTACGCTTGAAAAGCTGCAGAGCTATCAGAATTCCGTCCTCCGGCGAATCGTCCGACAGAGGACCAGAAACACCACCATTCACCAGGAACTCCAGCTACCCTCTGTGCCGGAGTATATAGGCCGAAGCCACATAAAATTCTTTGATGGGCTGAAGGCCTGTGCCATCCCACTATTCAGAGAAATCGCCCCTCCAACAAGACCTAGGAGGTGGCAAAGCACTGTCCCATTGGTAGACGTCCACGCTGAGGGAAGGACTTCGGGCTCTGCAGCTTGAAGTCATCACACCACCATCACCACCAGCCGGATACTCTCTATTAGATTGTTTTCCGGATTGTTTTAATGCTAATTTTATTTTTGGGTTAGTGATGGTGTTCAAATTGTCTACCAGCTTGTAAACAATTATATTAAGCTGTTTCGAATAATAAAACTGCCAAATACTATATATTTATAGTACTTAACTTGTAATACGATTCCGTCAACCACAACCTCCTTTCTAAACTTCACAGTCTCTCTTAGTCATTTAATACTCTTCAATGGTTTCAATCCTTCCTTGCCAGTCGTTCCCAGTATGTTGTTATTCCTAATAATCCTCTCTCTAGCTCCCTACCTCTTTCTAGAGGCGTACCTAAAGGTTTCTCTCTATCCCCTACTCTGTTCTCCATGTTTATCAATAACCTACCGCTTGCCATATAGCATTCCCAGTATCATCTATATGCAAAAGAATTACAAACCTACCTTTCCTTCTATACTCATGACGCCTCGAATGCGATTCTTAAACTACAAGAAGACATCAATAGGTTAAGCACTTGGGTAACAGACAATAAACTTACGTTAAATGCCAAAAAGACTAAAGGATCTCCAGTATTACGCTGAGCTGAAGTGGCTTCCTTCCAATGCCAGTATTTCCTAGCTTCCTTTCTATTCCACGTTATTAGTACTCAGCGCCCCTCCTATATCCTAGAAAATCTGCAATTCAAATTCTCAATCCAAGTCCGTACTACCAGATCCCGTTTATCTGACATGTACCCTTCACCTCACCGAACTGCTGTGTTTATAAATCACTATTTACCCGAGCTGCATATCACTGGAACTCCATTCCCTCTAACATAAGTCATGTACCAACCATTCCCCCGTTTAACCCTTATATTAAATTATACTTAACCAATCTAATCCGTTATTATAATTGTACTGATGTAACCTCCGTTTTGTTTTGATTTTTATGTATTTAGTTAGTTAGTTATTAATTTTTTTCTTTTACACTGTATCTAAAATTATTTATATACAATTTTAATAAAAAGTATAAACAAGTGTGACCACACTGTTTTTGGCCAGTATGTGAAGTAAAATTAAAATTATCTTATAATTGTTCTAGAGAAACCTAGTCTCAGAATAATAAACTATTTTTTTTCAATTCATTGCTTTTACTTTCTGTAATGTATTAAAACGTTCCTTCTGCCAAGCTAATAAAGCTCAGCTATAATGCCGAACGCTAATTCTTTTACACAGAAGTAATTAAGCGTTTAGTTCTTCTTTATATATATTTTTTTCAAATGGAGTAAGGTTTGCTTTTTCTACTTACTACTACATTTCTAAGACCTTCTCTTTCCAATCATTAACTTAAGTGTCAATTAAAATTGCCAAGTAATTTGTCAAATTACATTCCCTAAGTATCTTAAAATTCTAAACTTTTGTACTCCAATATTTTGTTTTTAATGCTCCTTTTTCAACTCATTTTGTTTAAAATTGTATTTGTTGAAGAAAGAAACTTTTAGAATAGTTGTAATTGTAGAAAAAAACACATCAGATACTATCCAGGTCCATTCAAAACAATTATTTTAGTATAATAAATGACTTTTACACCGAATCGTGGTTAGTTGATTTTTTTTTATAATCCATTGCAATCCTTTATTGAAACGATAAGCATTTATATTATAACTTGGCCTCATTCAACTTTAATATATTAGAGCTACTAAAGCAATATATGTTATAATTCAATAGACATAATTAATTTTCATATAACAGTAGAAAACTGATTGGTATCAATATAAACCCAACTATTGAAATATTTTTGCTCTTTGCACTTTCTGAAACAAACTCTTAATTCGTACATCCTATAATTAAGGATCTTATTACCGTAAAGTTAGATTAATTTCAAAACAGCAGAATACTTTTGTTTTATAAGAGTGGGTAAGACCTTTGTTAGGTAGATTAGTCATACTATCACGGTGCACTCCAAGGTGTGAATCTGGACATTCCCACTTAGAACTAAACAGGACGTCATATATTTTGGAGGGAGAATATGCAATCACATGATTCACAAGATTCTAATTCCTCTGCAATCAGCTGTTTGAATCAGTCTGAGTCTATTTTAAAGGATGTGCACCACAAGCACAAGGGCCTTTTGAAGCAGTCAAACTGATAGCCGTTTTTGTGTAAGTGAATTTGTTCAGGCCAATTTTGGTTCATTGCCTTGATTTGGTAAATTTATTTGATAAATTCCAAGATCACCTTTCTCTCTTCAGTTACCTTCATTTTCCCATTTAATTAAATCATCCAATATAAAATTTCTGTAAATATATTGCAATATTATAAAAATCTTAAAGTAAGTTATTGTTGGCAGAGGTAATACCTACTGCACTGGCAACCTCTTTAGATTTTGGATAACAGTGTCTGTTTAACACCTAGTGTGTGCAGTGTATAATTTCTTAACTCACCTATTTTCGCCTATCTTCAGTCTGTTCTGCCTAGCTTCAGTTCTATGTCACCTCTATTGCATTATCTCTATCCATAATCTTCATCAATTTCACCTGTTTGGATATTTATCTTTTTCCTTACAGAAGGAATTTATTAATGTTTTTTATCCAGCATTTTTTTAATAATCATTTATTTTCTTATTTCATTTTCTTTTATTGTGTTAATATATTTATATCTTTGAAAGAATATTTGTTTTTTGTTTTATTTTTTTCTGTTTTAAAGCACCTTAACATTTATCATTTTCCCGTAGTTTTCTATCTTTTATATTTTCTTCTGTTCTCTATATTATTTATTTTTATATTAAATACTCCTTTACTTTATTCTTTATTTTATCAACCAGAATATAGTGTATGTTCACATTTTCCTTTTTCTTCTCTCTCTCTTTCTTCCACCTATTACTTTTTGTCTCCATTGTCTCATCCATTAACAGGAATATTTAAATTTTCTATTTCTCTTTTATCTCTTTTTATCCTCTACCAACACAGTATTTAAAGTCCCAAATTAATTATCCGTAGAATATAGCTCATTCTGGGAATAATGTAAGGGCGTCAATAGGACAACCAGGGCCCTGTTTCATAATAAAGTACAAACTAATATTATTAGTCTTGAAGATTTATCTTAATTCAATTACATAGACTTACAATAGTAACTTATACTTTAGTATTTTTTAATTCCTGTAATATCACTAATAGCCATCCCTATCATGAAAATAATAAGTATTAATAATGTGTTAATAACACATTTACACACTAGTTTCTACACTAGTACTATGAAATAATACTTTACTAATAGCTTTCATTATGAAAGAGGGCTGTGGTCCCAACAGAATTATTACATTTTATTCATATTATATAGGAATTTTCTTCACATTCCAAGCCGTCTGAAAGACTATTTGGATGGCTCTCACTAAAACCATTCCCCAATAATTTACAAAATCTTCAAATATGTTATCCCATCCTGGAGTTTTCTTGTCTTTACCTTTTCGATAGTTCGTTTCATTTCAACCTCCTATCAATTTTTCGAACAATTCCTCATTCTACCAATTGTTCTTATCCATTTATTCATTAGAGAACTAAATAGATTCAGTATAAATCTTGAGAAAAAAAGGAGTTTTGAATACTTAATTAATATCTGGATTACCGCAAAACATGATTTCTGTAAAGAGGTTTAAAAATAGGACTATAGGGACACTTAGAAGAACGCCACAGTGTTCCCCTGGCATACAGCCGATCCCACAACCTACCTTAAAAAGCCCTTCGGGCAAAGAAAGGATGTTTATGTTCGTTATTTATAATGTATTATATTTTATACATATGTTTTTGTTAAAATAATAAAAATTAATAAAAGGGTGAGAAAAAAAAACACTTAGAAGAAAATTAATTCCACAAGGATAAAGCAGGATTAATAAAGGATTTATGTACAGTATTAGAACTATTGGAATGGTACAAAGGTACAAAGGTCAAGCGGGAAAATGGAGTATCACTGCACTGAATTGGGGCTTTGAATAGGTAGGGTAAGGTAGGTTGGAACAATAGGGAACTTAAATCACTTAATACACTGACTTAGGCGATCAACAACCGAACATTCTTTTTTAGAAAGTTTTACTTTGAGTGAAAATTAGTTTCATATCAGTAAATAAGTACTAAATAATCCTTAATATTTCAATAGTATGAATTATGGTTTACTATTTTCAATAATGACATTTTGCAAGCAAACGAGAGAAAAAAAATACCTCCCCCCCTCCCTCAATACTTAAAGATTTCGTTTCAAGATATGTTGAGTCCGAAATCAGGTATAAAAAACAAATCGTGTGTCCCCGTCTGCGACTATTCTTCTAAACTGCTGGGCCAATCTTTTTAAGATTTGAACCAGAGTCAAAGGTCTTCCCACGACGATCCTTGTTTTTTCATTACCTTCCTACCAATTTTGTTGTTCCTTTTATAGCACTTTAAGATTTCGACCCTCGATGGTTGAGTTCGAAAACGACGATAAAAAAATGGGTCTTATATAGGCCATAGCGCCAAAATGAATCTAACAAATTAGATGAAGCTTACCTAAACCATTCTCTCCTTTCATTCCTTTTACTTTACTAAATAAAACTAAGAGAAAAAGAATGTCAAAAAATGATGCAGAAAGGAAAACTTTCATAATTAGTTATGTCCACTGAACCAAAAAGTAGATGTCTCGCGAACCTTTCAAGATTTTCATAGCTTGAAAATTAAATTCTTAAAAAAATTCAACTTGGAAAAAATCTTTGTTGATAAACAAAGATGAAGTTCCAATATCAGCAAGAATACAATAAACAATATCTGTATTAATCTTAGAGGAAAGAAAATTCTCCTGAGAGGACACAGCACACTTTTAATTTGTTATTTACTAATAATAATAACAAAAATACTGTTACTTACAATAATAATAATACTGTAATAAATAATAAATAATGGAAACCACTGCGAGTAATGAAGGGTTTAGTACTTTGTAAGGAAGCACTGTTTTAGATCAAATTATTTCAAGACCACGCTCAACCACTACATTTTCTCTTAATTAAGGGTATCCACTTTATGAAGCTGAGTGGTAATTAATTTACAATAAATGGTGTTTATTTACTAATGCAATAAATAATTTATTTGAATAATAAGCCATTAAGTAACAATTTGCAAAGCCTATTGCGTTGTAGTTATTCATAATGACCGAGTAAAGTATTGTTTTCCGCCATAACGTTGGCCAGTATTTTTAGGAAAAAGTAGTAATGGAACCGGATGCTGTTGAGTAAATAATCCTAAATTTAAATTGCCAGAGTATCAGGATTATGACATGTAGCTAGAGAATTTGAAGGAGGTTAGAGAAGAGAGAGGTTTAGAGGAGGGTCAATTTTAATGGGTTTTTTTTCACTTCTTTTTCAACTGGGTAATAACTATCTAAACAATATAGGCCGCATAACCTATTCTTATCTATTTAACTCTACACATTCTAATCAGAAGATATAGGAAACAATTTTGTATTCTGCAAATCAGAATCTTGGATTGAGTTCATGTTTGGTTGGTAGATAGAAGTTGGCTGAAACAGCTGCGAAATGGGCTTCATATCTCACCGGGCTCAGGCTTCGCAGTTCTTGAGATAAATTATTATCAAGCGGGAATTGCTATGCTCGAGCCGATAGGAAAAGGCCGAGGTTGTTTCTAATTAACACAGGCGAGTAAGATGAGAAAATTGTGTTTACGAAGGGTAACTGGTTCAGTTGTTGGAGGCTAACTCAGCCGGGGTAGCTGTACTATCTCAAGCCCCAGACCTCCTGTATATATATCATCATCATCATCACCATCATCAGGAATATTAGCAGAGACCATAGATAGCGCCATCATCGCTGAGGCACGTTCTCTTGGGCTATAAATGCTCTTATGGCCCTTTATGTACTATGAGGGTAATTACTATGATGATAGGAAAGTAATGAGACGCCTTGCTAATAATAGTAACAAGATATTCTGACCCTTAAGACATTTAAACCCAGTTTTGAGGAGTTTCTAATGTTTGAAAATCGAATATTTGTAAGTAGAGTAGTAGAAAAAATAATCCAAATTGAATTGAAGTTATTTTGAGTTTCCTCCAATATTTTCTTTAAAATTTTGGAGTATTGGGTTAAAAAAAAATAACAAAAGTACTGTACAATATAAATTTAAAAAATATGAATAATTTTCAAATTGTTAGCTAAAAAAAAAAAAAATAAAATGATTAAAATGTTTTGAAGGATATGTTGAATAAGATATTTTTTAAATATAATGTTTAAAGATAACACATTTCTTTTATTCTCTTTTAAATATAATTTTATTATCTCAATCTTACACTTATTTAGAGATATTGATTGCACCAATTTCCTACTATAAAAATAATGTTGAATTTCTTGATGTTAGAAAAATTGATAATGTCTAATTTCTCGCTATATGAAAGAGATATAGCGGTAATTCTAGTTTTTATGAAGCCAGTGTTCAGATGATATGAAATTCTTTAGATTCAGAGATGGTGAGTGTAGAGTATTATTGTGCAAACTGGTACTCTTAGTTAAAGAGTTATTTCAAAAAAGGTTTTATTTAATTACTACACGAGCTGACAGCCTTACGAATTCTCAGAAAACAGTAGAAAAGCGAGACGGCCAAATGTGGACTCATATCGTTTTCTTAAAAGTTTAATCAATATTTCGTGTCTATCAAATTGTATTTTTTTCCCCAAATGCTTTATGATTACCTGATATCAGGAATAAAAAAGTGAAACATTCCTAGAGTGAAGTGGTTCAGAGAGAAGCACCGGGATCTTTGGAATCCTTTATATTTAGTATTATTATTTTTTCTTCAATTTCTTATTTTTTAAATTTATATATTTGTAAATGTGGTGTGGATAAACACAATTATTCGTATTACCATTGTCTACAAATATAAGACAGACTGTATTATCACATAATAAAAAAATAATAATAATTTAAAACAAGAAAAATACATTGGACTGAAAGATAAACTACAGAAATAGACCGGATAAGAACAAGAGTGTACGTATGGGACGAAAACAGGAGGAGAACTATTATCAATCTAGCACCTATGGAGTACTAAGATGATAGGAACATCGGTAGTTAAAATAATGGACAGAAAAATATATATCTCACCAGTCTAAAAGTAACTGTCATATGAACAAACACAACAAAACTACAACAATTTAATAAATATATAAAAATAATTAGCATTATTATAAACGGGGTAAACAATGAGAAACAGAAAAAAGATAAAAATAGTTTTCCTGATTATTATTCTAAATTCCTTTCTGGATTGAGCTGTGCAAAACCTCCCGCATTTTTAAGCAATAAAGTAAATTAAATATTAAATAGTGAAATTAGCACTATGGGTGTTCCACAATTCATGGAATACAGGATAGTTTAAGTTTTCTTTCCGGTTCTTTCCACTAAAATCTCAACAATTTGTTCGTTGATTTTTTTTTTTTCAAATATTTATAAAATATGTCAATAAGACCATTAAAATTCATGATTTTTTAAATTAAAATTACATTATAACTTTATATTTTATGATTTTTTAAAATTAAAATT